>NC_133653.1:12588465-12709842 GCF_009905375.1 Apium graveolens
AAAGTGGCTTTGTGAGTGGGTCTGCTACGTTGTTATGTGTGTCAACTCTCTCGACGTTGACATCTCCTCTTTCAACAATCTCCCTAATCAGATGAAAGCGCCGCAGGACATGTTTGGAATTTTTATGAGACCTAGGTTCCTTGGCTTGTGCTATTGCTGCGTTGTTATCACAATACAACACAATAGGCTCTTCAACGCTAGGAACAACTCCCAACTCAGAAACAAATTTCCTCATCCAAACGGCTTCTTTTGCAGCCTCACTTGTAGCTATATATTCTGCTTCTGCTGTGGAGTCAGCCGTTGTAGACTGTTTGGAACTCTTCCAACTAATCGCACCAGCATTCAGAGTAAACACGTACCCTGACATGGATTTGCTATCACTTTCTGATTGAAAACTAGAGTCAGTATAACCCTCTATTTTCAACTCAGATTCACCACCAAAAATAAGAAAAATGTCCTGAGTCCTTCGCAAGTACTTAAGGATGTTTTTCACTACTTTCCAGTGGTCTTCACCTGGATTGGACTGATATCTGCTCGTCACACTAATTGAATAAGCAACATCAGGCCTTGTACACAACATCACGTACATGATAGATCCTATTGCTGAAGCATAAGGAATCTTACTCATACGCTCTCTTTCCTCAGGTGTCTTAGGAGACATTTTTTCGGAAAAGGGACACTCCATGGCTCATCGGTATGAGACCTCTTTTGGAGTTTTCCATGCTAAACCTTTTAAGCACTTTCTGGATGTATCTACCCTGGGTAAGACCTATCATTCTTCTAGATCTATCTCTATAGATCTTCATACCGAGAATGTAGGATGCTTCTCCCAAGTCCTTCATGGTGAAGTTCTTTGATAGCCATACTTTGACTGATTGTAGCATCGGTATATCATTTCCTATAAGAAGTATGTCATCCACATACAATACAAGAAATGTTACCGTGCTCCCACTAACCTTCTTGTAGACACATGGTTCATCTATATTTTTGATAAAACCAAACTCTTTGATTGTCTCATCAAAACGGATGTTCCATCTACGAGAAGCTTGCCTTAAACCATATATGGTTCGCAGCAGCTTACACACTAGGTGTTCATTTCCCTTGGAAAGAAAACCCTCTGACTGTGTCATATACACTTCCTCCTCAAGTTCCCCATTAGGAAGGCCGTTTTCACGTCCATTTTCCAGATCTCATAGTCGTAGTAAGCAGCAATCGCAAGCAAAATCCGAATTGATTTTAACAGGGCTACAGGCGAAAAAGTTTCATCAAAGTCAATCCCTTGCCTTTGTTTGAATCCTTTTGCCACGAGCCTGGCCTTATAGGTCTCCACCTGGACATCTGCTCCAATCTTTCTCTTGTATACCCACTTGCACCCAATAGGCTTAACACCTTCAGGCGCCTCAACCAGAGTCCATACTTGGTTGGTATACATAGATTCCATTTTGGATTTCATGGCACTATGCCATTTCTCAGAGTCAACACTACTCATAGCCTCATTATAGGTCACAAGGTCGTCATCATCAATGATTGACAACTCATTTCCATTCTCAATGACAAGGCCATAATACCTCTCAGGTTGGCGAGACACTCTCCCTGTCCTATGAATGGGCTGTTCCACAGAAGGTTGTTCAGTCTGAACAGGTGTTTCCACTTGATCCGTAGTAGTTTGTGCTTCTTAAACTTCATCAAGTTCAATTTTGCTCCCACTGTTTCCTTCAAGGATAAACTCCTTTTCCAAGAAGGTAGCATGTCTGGAGACAAACACCCGATGATCGGTGTAAAAGTAATACCCCAAAGTCTCTTTAGGATATCCCACAAAATTACATTTTACGGATCGAGATTCCAGCTTATCTGGGTCAACTTTCTTGACATAAGCTGGACATCCCCAAATCTTAACGTGTTTAAGACTCGGTTTCCTTTCTTTCCATATCTCATATGGAGTTTGAGGAACAGATTTGGAAGGCACCTTATTCAGTAAATATGCTGAGGTTTCCAATGCATAACCCCATAGGAATACTGGAAGATTCGCATAGCTCATCATGGACCGAACCATGTCTAACAAAGTTCGATTTCTCCTTTCAGATACCCCATTCAACTGTGGGGTATATGGAGGAGTCCACTGGGAGACTATACCATTTTCTTTGAGATAATCTAGAAACTCTCCATTCAAGTATTCACCACCTCGATCTGATCGAAGAGTTATAATACTGTGTTTGGTTTGTTTCTCCACTTCATGTTTATATTCTTTGAACTTTTCAAAGGCTTCAGACTTGTGTTTCATCAAATACACATATCCGAATCTAGATCTATCATCTATGAAAGTAATGAATTACGAAAATCCACCAATGGCTTGCGTAGACATTGGTCCACATACATCTGTGTGTACCAATCCTAGTAAATCTGTAGCCCTCTCTCCATGTCCACTAAATGGAGATTTGGTCATTTTACCCAATAGACAAGACTCGCATGTAGGATCTGATTCAAAATCAAAGGGGTCAATTAACCCTTCCTTATACAATGTCCGCAGTCTATTTTCACTAATATGACCTAGCCTACAGTGCCATAAATAGGTCAGATTTTCATCATCTCGTTTTCTTTTATTAGTTTGTTCAATCTGAAGTAAATCATGCTCTACGTCACATACATACATACCATTATTTATAATACCACGTCCATAAATAACATTATCTCTAAGGATAGAACATTCATTATTCTTAATAATAAATGAAAAACCATCCACATCCAACATAGGAATAGAAACAATATTCCTCACAATAGAGGGAACGTAATAACAATTATTCAAAATAATAGTCTTGCCCGTACGCATATGTAAACTAAATGATCCTACAGATATGGCCACAACCCTTGCTCCATTGCCCATACGTAGAATCACCTCATCTTTTTCAAGAGTCCTACTTCCCTTTAGTCCTTGCAACGAATTACAAATATGAGAACCGCAGGCGGTATCTAATACCCAAGTAGAAATTTGACCTAGTGACATTAACTTCGATCATAAACATGCCTGAATCAGAAGCGGTAGTCTTACTACCCTTCTTCTTCTTCAATTCTGCAAGGTAAACCTTGCAGTTCCTCTTTTAGTGCCCCAACTTGTTACAATGAAAAAAACAGCTAAATTAGGACCAGTCAACTTGTGAGCATCTAGTATACTCCGGAGTGATAGTGCAGAAGACATAACGAATATAGTAAATCTGTAAATGATAAACACATAACAACACTTAACAAATATTCAATTTCATTTCAAAACACTATATGAATCGGGTCTTTATTCATAAGTGGCTCCCACTAGTTTATCTAATTTATACAACCCCTAAGTGAAAATTAAGCATTCATAATGCTAGTGGGAATAGGGATCCTACATTCCATCACACAACCTCGGCTGTAGCACGAAACATCATGTGATGTTCAATAGGCACACAACTCTTGTCAATTACATCTTATGTTATTCCCTAATAAAACTTTAGCCTCTTAAATAATTGAGTCACGGCTGTAGCACGACAAACTCAATATTCTAAGTCAAGTCTAACCCAACATTTCGTACAATTGAATTAGTCTCCAACGGCCCACGGCTGTAGCACGTAACGACCTTTAGATTCTAATTCAATGTACACATCTCTATGTAATAGACAAGTATTTATTATTTCCAAATCAAAGCCCTCGGCTGTAGCACAAAATGACAATGATTTAAAAATAAGAACCACTTTCTACCATGTTAAAAGGCTATGACCGACACAAACCCGTTGTGTCATTGGCCAATTACTACTTGATATTATTTAATTTTAGAGGGATTATATTATGTTACAATCATAATCATATTATAAAGATATTCTTCCTTTTAAATTAAATATTTCAAATCAATAATCGATAATCAGATGATTCCCAGATCGGGGGGAGCATTGTCAAGAGGCGTCACTTAATACCCCTTTCTTACAGATAGAAATCTGCTTTTGACAGAATCATCCTTTCTCTCAATATTGAAAATTCATATTTAATTACGTGTTTTATAAACACAAGAATCTCATGATTGTATTCATAATATTATTGTTAAGGCAAGAAACGATTCCTATTCTAGATTTTCCAGAGCACGCCTTATATTGATTTAAGTTCACCTAAATCTATCATCGCATGGTAAACATAGGCATATATCTCATATATAAAATTAAATAAACAAGTAAATATAAAGTGCAATAAAGTAAATGTGTTTGGTTATGGCCCCATCCTATGTGATGTTTATCAAGCTCATGATAAAGATCAAGGTCAATCTAATATGGTGATGGAAATAAATACAACTACTTATTACATAAGTCTTCTTGTATGCCTCATCTTCTTCTTTGTATCACCTCCATTGGATAACCTTCTTGAGTCTTCAATTACATTACATGATTGAAAGTAAAACTAATCTAATGAACTTACAAGAATAACTCGAGTTACATTCGAGATTTATGATTACAAAGATTGACGACATGCAAGTCGTATTTAAAACAAAAACCAAAACCATTATACTAAGGTCGAAATGCCATAACCATCCACCATGCACATACAACACATAAAAGAATGTTAAAACACATAATCTGATCTTAACATATCGTATTATCCATGATCTAATCATAAAAAGAAAATATGACAAAAATCAGAAAAATTAGAATCAAATCAGAAAAATTAGAATCAAATCAGAAAAACAAGAATCACTGTTTACGGGCAGTAAACGATGTCAAACGCCTTACAGACGAGTCGTTGATAGATTTGGCTATCAGTTTTGTTCATACGCTCGTTTACCTATGGAATAGGGTATTCGTTTGCGTATATCGGACACCAGAACCAGATTTCAGCAAATCTGCAGCAGCCAATTCAAAATCCGTATCTAATATGATTCTCATAATTAGAACAAACATAAATCATTTATATATCAGTATATATACATATTACATAATTATCTTATGATTATACAACTTACATGAATATCATATATTCAAAACCATACATATATAAGCATATTATATCAACATCAAATCATGGTGAATCACATACATGCTCATATATCGAAAACAGTTAAACACATAAACGAATTAAAAACTTTTCGCAAGTAGCTCTGATACCATTGAAGGATTTTTAGCACATAAATGCAGCGAAAACGTAAATTTAAATCTTAAAAAAACTGAAACCCTCCGCATGATCCATGCGAAAAATAATATTTAATTCGTAGTTTAGTATGTTTACCTTAAGAAGCTTTACGTTAATGGAAAGATGGAGGTCTTTAATGGCAATCCAAAAACAATGAACGGAGATCCTTAGCAGCTGCTCCTCAAGTGTGAAGCACTCCACCGGTATCCACCAAGAAAACAATGTAATGAAGGAGGAGGAGATGGAGAGAATTAGGGTTTTGTAAATCTTTTTGGTTGAGGCAAAAATAGGGTTTATAATAGTATATTTATAGGCAAAATTTTCAGCTGAAAATTTTCCCATAAAATATTATTATTAACCCTTTATTATTCTCACTAATAATTAAAACACCTTTTAATTATTAATCCTTTTTCTAAACTCTTTAGAAATAATTCTCTCGCTTGATTTAATTTTCAAAAATTAAATTCTTAATTAATAATATTAAGAACCTTTTCTTAATTAATTTATAATTAATTAAATCTCATTTAATCAATTATTAAATTTGCCAATTAATTATTTATTTCATAAATAAATAATTATCAGCCATTATTAATTAATTCCTCCACCATTAAATCATTCTCTTTTATGGTGTGACCCTGTAGGTTCAATATTAAGCCGGTAGTAGAAATAAATAATAATAAAACTATTTTATCATTATTTATATAAATTCTCTAATTCATTAAATATGATTAATTAATTAATCATATTTATTCTACATCGTGAGGGATACTTCTCAGCATATCGCGACTATCCGGATAATACGAATTCACTGCTTAGAATACCAAGAACCTATTCAGTGAGTAGTTACCGTACAATTAATTCCTTCTACCATGCAATGTCACGATTAAATACAAGGCATGGAACTTGTATCAAGCCTATCTTATTTAATCACTTGCTTTCCCATTCACTATGCTTAGTTCTATTTAATGTAAATTAGAAACTCCTTTCTAATTTCATTCACTCTGGCTAGAGTTTCCTGAACTAACATAAGTGGATCAGCATTGAACATTCTCTTCCTACACTTGAAGGGGTAGATCCTTTATTGATCAAACACTATCTTCGTGTACAAATTCCTATACCCAGTAGAGCCCTTATAATTGTCCCTTGAGACTAAGAACTAAACCAAAGCATAGTTCAGTGTACACAAGATGACTATGATGATCTCAAGTCTAAAGATACTTGTACAACTATCATTATGTGAACAACTGCTGACACGTGAGTGAACTCCATCAGTTGTTCAGCTGTGTGAGTCATGTTCAATTAACTTATTCTATAATAAGCAACTACATACTAGCTATAGTGTCACCACACAAATGTCTATGAGAACAGATATCCTTCATAATGAAGCAATCATAGTATGTACCGATCTTTGCGGATTATTAATTACCAGTTAGTAATCCTACGACCATGAACTATTTAAGTTTAGAGTTATCATCTTTTAGGTCTCATTATTATGATCTCATCACAATCCATAAAAAGCTTTACTCTAAACTGTGGTATATCTTATTTAAATATTTAAATAGATTGAGCCCGCAATAAAAACAAAACAAGCCTTTTATTAATATCAATGAAATCAAAACAGATTACATAAAAGTTATTCCTAAATCCTCATACATGATTGGACTTAGGACATATCTCTTTCACGGGGTTGGGGTCCTCCAAAGATAGTTTTTATCACCGGCCCCCGGGGTTGGGGATTTCGCCCCTGATCATCTTGATCCCTTATACGATCATCAAAGTTCCTCCTTTCATTATTGTTCCTATCTCCTCCATCTCCAGTATACTTACTCAGTTTTCCTTTTCGAATAAGGAACTCAATTTGATCCTTCAGTTATCTACACACATCGATGTCATGGCCAGTGTCCTTATGAAATCGGCAATACTTACTCTTGTCTAGCTTAGCAGGATCGGCCTTCAAGGTTTTAGGCTAGTGGACTTCTCTATCTCTCTCTATCTCCATCAAGATTTAGCTCCTATGAGTATTCAGCCTAGCATATTCGTTAAATTTTTGTCTTGGTCCTCCCTTCTTTGGGGTCGAGTCTGTATCTTTCTCAACTCCTGGATACTTGTCTTCAGCATTGTATTCCTGATCCATCTTCCTCTTCTTGCCTCCAGCGGTCTCATTGTTTATCACTGTCTTTCTCATGCTCTCCTCCACCTGAATATACTTCCCCGCTCTGCTCTAGAGCTGTAGCATGTTCTCCGGTGGTCGCTTGGCCAATGACATCTTGAAAAATTCATCCTAGGTTCCTTGTTGCAAAGCTATCATTGCTACCTTATCATCAAGATTCGGAACCTTCAAGGCTTCCTTTGTGAAACAGTTCAGATAATCCCTAAGGGATTCTTTTGCTCCTTACACTATACTCATGAGAGAAGCTGAGCTCTTTTCGTGCACCTTTCCACTGATGAATTGCTTGATAAAATCCTGACTCAAATCTCTGAAGGATCCAATTGAGTTTGGTGGAAATCGACTGTACCACGTTTGAGCCATACCCGATAGGGTTTGAGGAAAATCCCGACATTTAATTGCATCATCGACGGGCTACAACAACAGCACATTGGAGAAAGTCCTAACATGATTAGCGAGATCTCCAGTACCATCATATGCTTTGATAGTGGGCATCTTAAATTTCCTTGAGATGTGGGCATTCATTATCTCTTTAGTGAATGGTGAAGTTGGATCATCAGGATCTCCTAGGGGGATAAGGTCACTTGGATCAGCTCTTGGGGTAACAACCCTTCTTGGTATTGGACCATCCATGTCTATGATTGGAGGAAGGTTTCTTCGCCTAAGAGCAAGTGGTGGTCTTGGGGTCAGGTGCGCTTCCAGGTCACGCTTCAGTCTTTAGATCTTGGCTTCATGAGCCCTGATCCTCTGTTGGACGTCTTGGGGATTCGTCCCTCGAGTGCTCCTGGGGCACTGGTTAGCATCAGGCAGCGGTTCTTTCCCAGCACGCCTCCTTCTCGGAGCAACATCATCATCCGATAATTCAGAGTCTCTTTCAGTATAAGGTCCAGAGTTTTCTTGATCCTCCGGAATAGGATCCAAACCACGTATATATTGGGGCGTCCACCCTTGTGCCTCACTCCAATTGGAACTTCCTCCAACTTCGGGGTATAGGGGCATCCCGTAAGGGGGGTTTGTGGTTACTATTGTTGAATACTCATACCCAACGGGTCGAGGGTTCGCAGGTGCATGTAGCTGCTGGAATTGGGGATTCGTCCCTTGAGGAGTCGGGGGATTCATCCCTTAAGGCTGTGCCTCGGTTGCTCCCACCAGAGTTCCTCCTTGGGTGGAGACGTAGGTTGAATGCGGGGGTTTCTCCACCACTGATGAAATTGCTTGGGTCGTCCCAGCATGTGTTCCTTTAGGGGCGTTATTTCTGCTCCGTGTGTTCACCATAGTTGTTGTTGTGCTTTCCCACAAACAGCGCCAAATGTTATGGGTAAAAAACGTGGGTGTATTTATTGTTAGGGCTCCTAAGCTTTAAGGCTCGATTTGACTGCTCTTGTGTTTCGTGACTTAGTCTGCCTTAACAAGATGCCTACGTACCTTGTTGTTTGCCAATGATCAAGTCAAAAATGCAGTTCTGACTTGTGGGGCAAGACCCCTTATATAGGCACAAGATGCCTTTGAATTGAATTAGTTTTAGAAGACTTGGTGGACAAGTCTCAGATTTAGAGTAGACTTTGGAGTCCTAGAATGCAGGAAATTGATTTCTTATCCCATGAGGTTCCTTGGAGGCCAATCTCTAAGGAATTGTATCCTTATTTGGACTTTACTTATCAACTGATTTTACCCATATTAATTAATTATGAAATTAATTAATATTCAGGGTTTTGGGCTTTTTGTAATGGGCTTTATTGTCAGCCCAACTCGGGCACAATTAATGCGATATTAATTGCGCAACCAGGGTTTATTTTTCTCCTTGAAACTTTTATTTTTACTTCAATTTGTTAAAATTATCTTAACAAATGATCCAAAATTTATGTTTATATTTAAATAAAATATCTCACTGTTAAACGACACTCACATATTATATGTACTAGTGTTCAACCCGTGCTACGCACCAGGTTGATTTTTTTCAAGTTAAACATTTTTATGTTATTTTTTACATTTAAATGATAATATTTTTAAATTTTGTAAATATTTGTTAAACAAATAAAATTATAAACGTAATTTAGAACATCAATATTATTCAATAAAACATAATGAAAAACTTTATTCATACTGAAATGATAAAAATATCCAACACTATTTTTCCATGAGAAACAATGCTAACAATTAAATATTTAATAAACTGTGAAATACAACTTAAACACTTTTCTTTTTATTCTTATCATCTATTCCATCATCATTTGCGTGGAGACGTTTGTTGGCAAGCTGTTTGGACTGGGGAGTACTTTTGCTAGCCTCACTCTCATCATATTTGCTAGAGTTAGCATCCTATTACACAAAATCAAAAATAGTAAGAAAAATGGTCCATTAAATGTACATGATAAAAGAAATCAAGAATTAAATTACAACACCAACCACTGCATAGCTTTGCTCAGTTTTCTCAAGAGCTGAACAAATTGCTGCTGTTTCAATTTCTTCAATAACATCCAAAGCATAGTAAATTTTGCTGCCATTAACTAAATTTTCTTTGTTCAAACACAGAGTTAATGTCAATGATTATCCTTCAACCTCTTTAATTGGTGTGGGGTACTGGCGTTCCTTTAGGAAAAAATAAAATAAATTATTAATATATGTGGGTACATTTAGTGAATATCATCATTTAAACTAAAAATTTAATAATCATCTATATAATGTCAAACCTTATCATCATGGCTAACACAACTGTCAATAGATCTAGAAATCAATCGTCTTACTTCACGATCAAATAATAAAACTTGAACTGTTTCACTTCCATCATAAACATGCATTACGACCTTGAACCTAATAATAATGGTAAAATTATTATTAAATATCAAATAAGAAAAACTATTTTTCACAAAAATTACAATTGCATAACAAAAATTTTATACCTCTTATCAGAAACTGAAACAATTTTCTGATCACATGTATCACATGTATAGTTCTCATCCAGCTCGGTTGTGCATGTATCACAACTATAATACCACCAATTTGAGTTGACATCAACACTCCTAACTTTCACATTACAGATTATATCTAGCTGTAATAAAAAAAAATAAAAAAATTATACAAAAAAAAATTTAGGAAGGATAAGATAGTTTTAATAATACTAATAAAAAACTCACTTATTAGAGTTCATTGTTTTGGAGTTTGACAATTTCGTTTAACTTGTATACCTCTATTTTTTTAATTGAACATGCACTTGCCGAAAATGTTTCACATGATATTGATGACTCTGTTGCAGCATTAAGCAGCCTGTCATAGTTTTCAAGACATGTCAAATTAAACAAATATGAATGCCTTGACGTATAGTACATTAAATAAGATTGCAAACTCTAAAATAATATTGGATTAGAAATTATTCCATTAAAAAAATTACCTGTAATGCAAAGGATACACCGCATCATAATCAGGATTTATGTAAATTTTGATGGTGAAAACGTACTTGCCTGAAGTACTCCTAAAAAGTAATAAATTCTTCAACTTACTCAAGAAGTACACACACTGCTATGAATTAAAAATTAATTATAATTGAAAATTCCTGATTATAAAAGTTTTAGTTACATTACTTTCATACTCAGTTATTTTGTAACTTGTGATAATCATCACAATATTTTCAAGGTCATGAATTTTATTTAACTCTTCATTCAAAACAGTTGCCAGTGGCTCCCAAACGGTGACAATAACCTTTTCACTGCAATAATAATAAGTTTATTTTACATTACTATAATAATAAATAGTTATATGAAATTCGAATAACCAAACTGTTACTTTCCATCAGTTATGTCAATTAGTAAGATATCTTTTGTGCCTTTGACAGTATTACGGGTGGACATTGGATATCTTTTTTGCAACAATCCCATCACATTTGTAAAGAGAATTGAGTTTAAATTATATAAATATGAAATATAAGAGAAATATACATGTGATCTATGTATATTATATGGTCGGTATAAAATTGACAATGGTGTTATTAAATAATCTTATGTGAAAAGTAAAAAAATTACTCTTTACCTATTAAGTATTTGGTGTCTCCAATCCTACTCTTCAATGACTTAAAAACAACTAACTCAAATTTGTGTTTTGGGATCATTTCATCATCCTCTTCGATAAGCTGCATGCATGTATTCTTCAAAAAATATATATTTTTTTTGTTTCTTACAGCGGAGTAATTCGGTTTGAATCAGCTACATTAAAATTTAATATTGCATAAACTTTCCCTTCTTGAGGAGCTTCTTTTGTTTCATTGATAAATTTCATTTCTGCATATGCATGAATGTGACTCTTCTGCGAAAAGAGATGTACATACGACAAAAATAAAGGTTAGCATGAATTAATAACATGATAGTCAAAACATGGATGATAATTGCACTTGGATACAATATGAAAGAGATACACTACTATACAATAGTACTATATACTATTAAGGATAATCCATTTACATCATCATCTAAAAAAATCATGTTGTACCCCTTGAAGATTTGTGTCGTTACATTATGACTATTCCATAATCATGTTAATCGAACCTTGATTCTCCAATTTGATTTGTTATTTGACAGAGTCCTGAGAGGATCATAGCGTTTGACTTCCATGTTTTCTTCTAATTTTGAATAACCTTTTAGGTTTTCTATGCAACACTGAGTATACAGAATAATGTATATATAGATAAATATACACCGTTAACCATTTCTATTATGAAAATAGTTTGGCTAAATTGATGTCAAATAAGCAATCACGGGCTTGAATGAAGATATTATAAGAAAGGATATAGTAAGTAAATATTGTTATAAAAAGGACATGTTTGTAGGCCAAGTAAAACTCATATTTACACATAGTCGGTTAACAATAAACCTGTTCTTTTACTTTAACAAAAATCATGTTATTTAAAAAATAATAGAAAATATTTTGTTTGCATAATTTAAGCATTTATGTGACGAAATTTATTTTAAGAAGATACGACATAATGAAACACCATAAAAGAGGAAACCACTTTTGAATTGTACGTGATAGCTGTATTTAAAGATTGATTTTATAAGTTAAGGTCAAAATATAAAAGTAGAAAACTCCATGATTGGTGACAACTTTTAAAACTTAGATTGATTGGTGAGTGATCTTTTCACCAAAAAAGATACGTTCCCAAATGATAATTATTTTAAAAGTTATACGATTTTTGATATCCAAATTATGATGTATTTAATTATGTATTTTATTTTCAAATTATATACTCTTCCTTGATCTTTTAAATAAATTAATCTTTTTTAATAAAGTTTTTTTTCTAATTTAAATAAAGCTTATAGTATATTAAATAATTATTTTTTCAGTAATTATTAAATGATCACCTAATAAATCTCCAAATTCTATGGAGATTAAACAAATGTATTAACATATTTTGTGAGATGTCAAGTTCGATACTATGCCTTTATCCTTTTAATTAAATTAATCATTTTAAATTCTGTTTGTAGTAGAAAAAGTCGACATAAACAAATTACCTACATTTGAAATTGTATATGTAGAAAAAGTGTTTTTTATCTATATTAGTAATTTAAAAAGAAAATATATATAATATGTATTCTAAAGATATTAAAAAATTATTTGATAATTAAATCTTCAATTTATATGAAGATTTAAATTTAAAACTCTTTTAACATACTTTGTCCATTTATATTTTTGTTAATCTTAATATGATATTTATCTCATTTGAAATATCATAAATCATGACACTTTACTAAAAAAATATTTTAAATACTCGTACACAAAAAATATCATTAAATGTCTTATTCTGCCAAGTAATGTGTTAGTAATTTTTTGGGTGTAATTTGCAATCACATACACATCAGATTTTATTTTATGGGAGGACATGAACTTGATATTGTGAATTGGAAATGTGTACACCTGGTGCAACATTAGAATTTATTATTTATGGTATACATGAAAATAAATTATTATCATCAAAGATTGCAAGCTCTATTGTAATGTACACAAACCTGTGTATTAAAACATGTGAATACTGTGATTGAAAAAGTCAAACTACATGTCTGCCAAAATTAAGTTATATACATATGTAAGATGTATTGTACTGCAATGTTGCACCAAATATATTTATTAAAAGTGTTTAGACATGAAACAATATTGTGCAGTGACTTGGTTACAAAGAAAACCTGATAGCAAAGAATAAATGCTTTCAGTTTATTTAACAATGTGTTTAAATAAATTATAACTTTGCTAAGTTGTAGAAAACCTCTTCATAAACTATATTTTTGGTGTTATTTCTTTTATCACCAGTTTCATCTCCCAACAAAATATGCAAACCACCTGCAGAAGTAACATGCGAGACAACAACGTAGACTTGCCCATGACAGAAAGTATCAGTCGAAAGATATAAACCAACTTTTTCCATTGATTTCCCCTGACTCTTATTAATTGTCATTGCAAAACAAACTTGCAATGGTAATTGTTTCCTCTTAAAAATAAAGGGCCATTTTGAGTTGTTATTTGGGGGTGTGGTGATAAATCTCGGAATAATATGCCTAGCTCCTGCATGACTTCCTGTAATGATCTCACATTCAACTGTCCATTTGAAAAGCTTTTTTACAATTAGTCGTGTCCCATTGCACAATCCAAAAACCTGATTAATATTTCTGGTTAACATGACAACAACACCAATTTTCAACTTCAGTTCGTGCTTAGGCATTCCTGGCATGTCAATTGAGTTCAGGAACTCCTCTAGAAAAGCAGAATTCTGATCATTCTCATTTATTGGACCTTCATCAATAATATCAACACTTAAGTAGACATGTTCCTCACCTGAGATACGGTCCAAGACATGATTGTTAATTTCATCCACTATTTTGTTAGTGGGGGCAAGAATTGCTCTATCCTTGAGATATTGATGCTCTTTGTAACTTAATTCAATACCAGGATACACAACATTGACAATATTTATCAAAGGATTGTTGATACGTGGTATGATAAATTGGTCGGGAATTAGAATTTCTGGATCTCTATTTGGGTCATCTTCACTAACAAAGCTATTTCGACCATCACCAATATCTAATACCCATTTACTAAAGGCATCGATAGCATTATTAAGTTCATCAGAGTTACTTCTATGTAGTCTCATATTTTGTTTCAAAGTCAAGATAGTAATTGTATCCTAAAGATATGACCTGTTAATGCAAACATTAACAATATCTTGTCTATCACCCTTATCACAAACAGGCAAAATTTGTCTAAAGTCACCTCCAAATACTGTAGTAATTCTACCAAATGGCTTTAATCTATTTTATGATGAAACACAACTCATTATATCTCTAAGAGTGTGGTCAACAGCTTCAAATGCGTACCTTTTTAGCATGGGAGCCTCATCCCAAATTATAAGGTCTGTATTCTGCAACAACTCAGCTATATCAGTGCCATAAATAGAGGGTGGATGAAACTTATCCTCTCCAGAACACCATGTTTGAGATGGAGAATTACATCCCTGTCACCAATGTTCAGATCATTTTCACCGACTAATAGTACTGCAACTTCCAAAGATGGGGTAATATGATTAGAACGTCCAGATGCAGATCTAGATTCTTTGAGTAGTATTTTAAGTTCTGGTATTTCTTCTTCCCTTGAATGATCTCTTGCCTGCCGGAACTTTTTAGCTAAAGGACTGACCTCATCAAATATTTTTATAAGATTCTGTACAATTTCAGGTCGTGCACCATCTTTACTATTCTTATTCTTAGACTGAATGGCATAAATTCTGTTATCAACTTCGTTGTCCGTGTCATAAAAGTATTATTGACAAAATCGTGGTTTACTACCTTCAATTGGTTTCAAAATCCCCATGTTGTGATGATTTTGACCACCTTGTCGATAACAGAATGGACCTCCACCATGTACGTTTACAAACTTGTCCACTTTACCCCCCAATGACAAATAAGCAAACATGGAATTATATACTTTGAGACGATCATGAAAGTGCCTATATTGAGAACCTCCGAATAGCATTTGAGCAAGGTAAGGAGGAGGTTGTTTTAATTCAGGTAGCTTAATCTGTCCATCTGCACAACATATAGAGAAGGTAGGAATAAAATTAGGAGAGCTAGATTTGTTATTTCTTTCCTCTTTCCACATCATAGACTGACAAGACCCGCACTTGTAGTTTGGTGGTCCTACACTCAAATACTCAATTAGAAAACCTGAAAACATAATTATAATATCATTATGAAAAAAAAATCAGAAGGCATCCATAAGTAAATATTATTTTTATTGCCAAGAAGATAATACCTCGTCTCGGTGTTATCAGTTCTAAATCATCAACTGGAACATCATCATTGTTACTTCCAATGACATCACCTGAGTTTTTATTCAGTGCATGATATTATAGTCTTGAATGCATTATACATCATGGACATAATAAACTGATATAAAAAACATAATTATGATACCTTGAGCATCATTATCTGATTCTATATCAACGACTTCATCAAAAGATGATAATAGATTGATAATTGGAGTGGTCAAATGACTCGAAGATGCTGCACTTATATCATTGACACCATTAATACAATAAAATAGGAAATACATTTTTATTGCCATTTATTTTTCATTTATATACTTAGGATAAATAAGAGTAGAATGCAGACCTGACCCCACATTCTTGTTTTGAGCAGCCTGTTCGGTCGAAGATATTCCGAATGGTGGGTGTCCCAGTGTAGAATTACCTACTTGACCACGACCTAGTACGACATCCAAATAGTAGCATATCATATTTTTAGAAAAATGTACACAATAAATAGTCAAATATACGTCTTTTATAACATGACAAACCAAATGGTTGCTGAAAGGTAGCTGGCATTTGCCATGAATGATTAGTCTGTAAGTATGCTGCATCATTTGGCATTCTCACTAGCAAAGGACGTGGAACTGTGAAAATGATATATATGAAGACTTATAATTTATTTTTTGACTTGCTGCTCTTGTATACAAACAAAAATATGTGTCATTTAACCTGTAATTGGAGTTAAAGGCGTCCTCCTTGGATGACCTGTGAAAGCATGGATGAATAATGTTGATTAAAAATAAATATTCTGAAAAAATAATCATACCTGAAAAATTATGCAAATATAATGGAAAAAAGCTGACTAAATTCCTACCAACAGGTCTCTTCTGAGAAAGTGTTGTTGGCTGAGAAGTTTTCCCGCTAACATTATTTCCCGTAGGCCAATGTATATTTTTAAAGCTCATTAAGTTCATACCAACAGGTCTACGACTATTTTAGGATTAAAAAAGGAGTTAAACGCTAAAAATAAAATAATACCTACGACGTTATGTTAGTCCCTAACAATGCAACAAGAATTACAGAAGGGGGGTTGAATGAAATTCTTGAACCTTTTTCAAAATATAAAATGTTATATCTTAATAATATATATAAGTGTTTGATTTGCAAAGTGCGGAATAAGAAGTTAGTAAAATCAAAACAGAAGTAATTAAAAACACAAGTCTTTAAAAACTTTCTGGTGGGTTTGAATGTATCCACCAGAGATATATATTATATCAAGAAAACTCTGTGTAGCAAGATTAGCTCACAGCTGCTTACAAATATGAATAACTAAGTTTACAGAGAAATGCTAAGGATGCAGCTTACAATTGTTTCTCTGAGATAATGTTCTTAGTCTTGTTGTTGTTCTATTTGCTACTTCTTGCTTTATATATCACCAAGTAATAAGACAAGATAATAAAATAAAACCTATCAAGTCTAATACTATGCTGCTTCATTACTCTATTCCAGCATCTTTGAATATCTTCATAATAGCATGGAAATGGCAATGCTTCTTTGTTCTCTAAAACCCAGTTGAATAGGCTTCCACATTCCTTTTACATACACTCGACGCATGTGACTGTGTTGTCACTGTCAACAAATGTTTGAATTGATTATCCGTCGGGTACATGATCATCCGTCGGGTTGCCTTGTTGATCATCCGTCGAGTGGCATTGTTGTTTATCCGTCGGGTAGCTATCTGGCACTTGACTTCATTTCATATATGCAGAATTACAAGATATAATCTATGTACAATTAATCAACCTATTCTGCATATCTAATTAAAGTCAACATGACTTGAGTGCTACTACAGAATCTAAATAAGGTGTATGCAGAAATATGCTACAGACTCATTATTACACAAGCTACTCACTCGATGGATAATTTATGGAATTGTAGCCATAAATTAAGAGAAACTTGATGATAACAAAACATCCTAAAAATACAACTTTAAAAGTAAGTAGATAAAACTGTAAAGTGCTTCAAATAACAAAATTCACAAAGATTAGCTCACAGTCATTTTCAAGGTGCTCCTCTAGCCTGAGCAGATTAATCTAATTCCTTGAAGATCTGGATCTCTTTCGAAGCTTTCTGTTGTTTTCTTCTATCTGATTTTGGAGCTGTCTGTGGAATTCCAGTTCATCAGATTCTGAGAGATTTAGCTTTTCTTGCATTTCCAAAAGAGTCTCATTGCTAGAGATGCTCAATTGGTCTTCTAATCTGAAAAATCTTCTAACTCCTTTGTCATCCATGAACTCCATCAGCCAGTAGGGCCTTAGATGCACTTTACTCCCTGTGTAAGGGATAGTTAGAGTCTTTGGGAGTGCATCTTTAGCTCTAATACTCCTCAGTTCTTTAATCTTCTTTAGAAAAAGTCTTCTTGCAGTTACATTAAATCCAAAGTTCTTCTTGAATGATGAATAAATCTTTATCAGCAAATATTGGCTTTCTTGAAGGATCCTGTGAAGTGGCCATTAAATCTCCTTTCCTCCCTTGTACTTGAAAACTAACCTTTCAGGTAGATTCCTGTAGGCATCAATCCCTCTAACTTCTTCCAGTTCATCTAGATAGAGATTTAGATCAGAGAATTCCTTGATATCACATAAGTACATGTAATCTCCCTTGTTGACTTTGGATTGAGCTTTGGTTAGAGATTTGGATTTGAGAGGTGACAACTTCACTTTCTTGACTGCTCTTGACTTTGTTCTCTTTGTCTTGTTAAGGATTGGAAAAAAGAAGTCAGGAATTGGTAGACTTTCCCAGTCTATTGGTTCATCCTTAGGCACAATAGGTTCACCATGAATGTTCCTGTAAGGATCCACCACCTTAATGTCTTCAAATACCATTGAGGGTTTTGATGCTTGAGTTGTAGTTGAAATGGATTCCTTGGGAAACTGATCCTCCAATTCCTTACCAACAAAGTTCAATTTCCTTTTGGTTCTTTTGGCCAATTCTTTGTATCTGTGAGAATTTTTTCTGTTGAGGTTCAACTTGCTTCTTTGGATCTTAAGATTCAGTGATTTCAGATGGCTGAGCAGGAATTTGTTGTGTTGGTTTCACAACTTGTAGCTTGGCTAAGATAACATCTTGCTCTTTCTTTTGTTTAACCTTTTTAGCATCTAGAGCAACTTGCTTCTTTTCCTGCTTCAATCTTTCCTTTTCTTCTCTCTTTGCTTTAGCAAATTGAGGATGTCCAGCCACCACACAAATTTCTTTACCATTCCTGAAAACTTTAGCAATTCTCCTTTTCAAAGCTGAATCAACTGGATCCTTGTAGAAGGCAATGGATCTTGACAACAGTTTCTTCTCATCAGGTTTTGGTGTCTCATACACTGTATCCAAAGGGTTCTTTAGTGATGATTTTGGATAGTTCACCCTTGGCTTCAAAAGTACTTCAGCCTTTGGAGATTTGATGCAGGATGGCTGTCCTATTTCCAGATAGTTCATGCTCATTTCATTCACAGAGATTTTCCTGACTTGAGAGTGATGAATGCCTGACTTTTCTGGCTTCTTTGCTAGCCCAAACTTCTTTTGAATATCCTCATCAATTTTCTCCCAATTGATTGGATTCAACTGCTCCATTTCAGCTGCTTTCAAAGTAGCTGCTGCTTCCTTTATCAGATCAATATTGTCCTTAGATGGTGGCTTTGAGATAGTAATTGTAGGCATAATTACTTTATTAATTTGAATGTTAAGCACTTTTTGCTCCCTCTCACTCCTAGAACTCTCTTTCTCCCCCTTTTTGTTATCATCAAGCTGAGTGGAGGAGGAGATTTGTGCAACCACCAGTTTCTGAAGCAAGTCTGTTTATTGAGCTTGGTGTAGATGAATTGCTGTAAGAGATACTTCCATTGTTGTCATTCTTGTATCCAAAGCATCTATCTTTGTGGCAAGATCAGAATTTTTCCTGAGTTGTCTCTTAATGTCAAGCATTGTAGCTTCTGGAAGTTTAGAGTCCATCTTGTCAGAAATGGCCTTTTTCATCTCATCAATATCACCTTTGATAGTGTTGACATCTTGAGCATGTTGAAAACCTTGGATTTGTTGTAGTTGCAGAGAAGCAAGATGTGCTTGAAGGAGCTTTTTGGTGATGGCATTTGTGGTGGTTTGGAGAGCAGAATTTGTCTGATTTATGAGTTGAATCAGGGTTGTCTTGAAGTAGTGTTCATCACATTTCTTTAAAAATGCCCAAGATGGCATGCCTGATCTTGAACTAGAGCCTACTTCTCCCCCTATGTCCAATGACTCTTCTTCACTATCTCCACCTTCACCTCCAAAGAATTCTTCTGAACCACCAGTCTCATAATCAACATCACCAGCTGTAGAAGGCAAAGCTGTGATGGCATCTTTAGCTCTTTGCATGGACTGTGTGGTGTACACCAAGTTTAGCATCCTTTCTGCATTGTCATTTCCCTGTCCAGCTAGAAGTTGGTAGGCTGGAACATGATGAGTAAATGTCTCAGCATCTAAGAAGGTGGAATCTAGAAACATCTTGAGTTGCTGAGATAGTCCCTCCCTATCTGCATCCTGGACATTCATTAACTCACTTACAATAACATCCACCCTTATATCTTCAGTACCTGCTTTTCTCTCATTTTCTCTCTTTTCTTGCATCAAGGTCTCACCTTGGCTCACCACCCTCACACCCTCACCTTCACCATCTAAGGTGGGACTCCTCACACTCTCTTTTGCCAAACCTGAAGAACTAGATTGCATATTTTCACTCTTTTCCTCTCCTTTTTCCTGGGAGCAACCCAGACTCTCACTCAGTTCACTCCCTTCCCTCAATCCTAGGAGTGATTGTACTACTACTAAGTCTTCTGCACTTGAGATAATTGATGAAATTTGAAGCTGTGCAGAGACACTCGATGGATGAGGAATATCCGTCGACTTAGTAGTTTGACTATCCGACGGATACCTGCTGTTAGGCTTATCTGTCGGGATACAATCACTACTTGACGGATGAACAATATCCATCGAGAGAGTAGGAATAAATGAGTTTGGAGTGGAGACTATTGTGGACTCTATGCAAATTGATGAAAATTTTGGCACAGATGTCTCAATAGTTCCTGAAAGAATTGGCAAGTGAGCCAACAAATCATCCAAAAGATGATGCTCACTTGCACTAGATTTTGGCTTCCCCAAAAGAGTTAAGGAAGGGGAATCGGGAATTAATGTGTTGATCATATCCACATCCAGAGAGTTTGTGGGAGAATTTGGTGTTTGAGGTGCTTCTATAACTAAAGATTTTGGCCGTGACTCCACATTTATTGGAGCCACATCAAACTGACTTTGAGAAGGTGTAGTGACTGTGTCTTTAGCACCAGTTTGCACAGTGTGTGAACCCTGTGCATCCCAAAGGGTTTTTGGTTTCTTCTTTCTAGTATAGGTTTGGGGTGAGTTTGTGTCCCTTACCCTTTTGGCCTGTGTTCTTGGCTGAGAGCCTTTTTCAATGGTAACATCCTTTTGGGAGGATGAAACCAGTAATGAGCTAATATCCTTATTAAGCACTGCAGTCTGTTGGGAAACTGTAGTGTGGCTAGGCTGGGAAACACTCACCTCTCCAACCTTATCCTTAGGGTTTCTTTTATGTTCACCCTGTCCCACACCTACCTTACCCACCTTCACACTCCCCTATTTAGATTTGGTGGATTTTGCAACTGGCATCTTTTGAGAGATACCAGAGGGGGCTTTCTTTGACTTGGATTTAGAAATTTTTGATGGTTTGGTAGCTTGGGTAGGCAAATGTTGGGTCATTGACACAGTTGTCAGAGCTACACTATAAGGCAAAGAAATTTGTGAGGCTGGAAGAGTAGGGACAGATGAACTTACCTCACTTACCTGAGGTGCCTCCATAATAGGAAAATAGAAGAGTGGCACCTCTTTGTGATGGTTTTCCCTGTTCAAATCTGCAATAATCCTTCTCTCTTGAACCCAACAATCTAATTTATTGGTTGAGTTCTCAAGTACAATTTCCTCAGAGAGATGGTTAGCAAGCATCATGAAAAATCTAGCATAGTAAACATTTTTACCCTCTTATTTAACTCCCCTAACTTAAACCCCAACTCAATTATGATAAGATCACTAAAGTTGAAAAATTTATCATTAACAAGCATGTAAAGCATGTTAAGCATATAGATATTGACAGAATCAAAATTACTGATTTTACCAGAAAAGACCTTAGTAACTACATCACATAGATAACTCCATTCCTTCCTAAGACCCAACCTCCTAATTTTACTTAACTTAGAAGTAGAGAGTGCATAGTTCATGGAGTTAAGCATGTTGATAATGTCAGTGTCTGTGTGTGGTAAAGTTACATCAGGAACCTTGAAACATGCTTTAACAATATCACTATTAATGCAGAATTCCTTACCTTTAATAGTGAGTGTGATGGTCTTATCAGTTGGGTTGTACATAGCAGTTGACCATATTTCTTCAACAACCTCACAGAAGATGGTGGGTGATTCTAGCATGGCATAGTTGAGCTTGCAGTTCTTCACAAAACCCATCATTTTGTGGTAGTCACCAGACTGTTGAATCCCCTTGTTTACTAGAGCCGTAAAGTTGTTATTCTCATAGATAAATCCAGTTTGTGACATGATCTTGACGACTGGTGCCATTGTTAGAGAGTGGAAATTGCAGAGATAGAGATGATAATTGCTTTTGAGAAAGAGAGAATTTAGAGCAGATGATTTGAGAATGATAAAAGAAAAGTAATGAAAATGAATTAAGCTTTTATACTATCTCAAAAATAACTGTCAAAAATAATAAAGTAGCCAATAAGAATTGCCCAAAATAGCCGTTTCAAAAATAAACTGTAAAAATTCCATCAATTATCCGTCGTGTTATGCTTACAAACTGTAAGTATACTCGATGGATAATGTTCAGAGAATCAACGGCTAAAAATAAGACAATTCGACGGATGAGGATAAATCAGTTATCCGTCGAGTCATAAAATATTCCAGAAAAGTAATTGATTTTATTAACAAATAGTATACCGATGGATGATCAAACTCGATGGATAGTGATCATCCGTCGAGATGTAAATTTTAACTTAGCCAAAATTTCATCCATGACTGAAAAATCAATTAAATTTCTGGCTGCATTACAGCTTGCAAACAATCTATAAAGATTCAAGAGTAATTTAGCATACCTAACTCACTTACCAACCTTGAAAATGTGGATTCATCCAGTGGCTTGGTAAATATATCTGCAAGCTGCTTTTCACTTGGAACAAAATGTAGTTCCACAGTACCATTCATTACATGTTCCCTTATGAAGTGGTACTTGATGTCTATGTGCTTTGTCCTTGAATGTTGTACTGGATTTTCAATGATGGCAATTACACTTGTGTTATACAGAAAATGGGAATCCTTTCAACTTGCAAACCATAGTCTAGAAATTGGTTTTTCATCCACAAAATCTGTGCACAGCAACTGCCAGCAGCAATATATTCAGCTTCAGCTGTAGAAGTAGAAACTGAATTTTGCTTTTTACTGAACCAGGACACAAGGTTGTTTCCTAGAAATTGACAGGTTCTTGTTGTACTTTTTCTATCAATTCTACAACCTGCATAATCTGCATCTGAATAACCAGTTAGATCAAAACCAGAATCTCTAGGGTACCAAATGCGAAGTTTTGGTGTTCCCTTGAGATATCTGAAAATTCTCTTAATAGCTACTAAATGAGATTCTCCAGGTGCAGCCTGAAATCTAGCACACAAACATGTAGCAAACATTATATCTGGCCTACTAGCTGTTAAGTACAGAAGTGAGCCAACCATGCCCCTATAACTTGAAATATCCACAGACTTTTCAGTAGTGTTTAATTCAAGCTTAGTTGCAGTGGCCATGGGAGTTTTTGCAGATGTGCAATCCATTAGATCAAACTTCTTTAAAAGATCATAAATGTATTTAGTTTGACTAATGAATATTCCATCACTAACTTGCTTAACTTGCAAACCAAGAAAGTAAGTTAGTTCTCCCATCATACTCATTTCATACTTACTTTGCATCAATTTGGCAAACTTTTTGCAAAGTTTTTCATCTGTAGAGCCAAAAATAATGTCATCTACATAAATTTGAACAAGTATACTAGAGCCATTAACATTTCTAAAGAAAAGAGTTTTATCTACAGTACCTCTGGTGAAGTGATTCTCTAAAAGAAACTTTGACAAAGTGTCATACCAGGCTCTAGGTGCTTGCTTCAGTCCATAAAGTGCTTTCAAAAGATAGTAAACATATTCTGGAAAATTTGGATCTTCAAAACCAGGAGGCTGGCTGACATAGACTTCCTCCTCCAAATCTCCATTCAGAAAGGCACTTTTTACATCCATTTGATAGACTTTAAAATTGGCATGGGTTGCATAGGCTAAGAAAATTCTGATGGCTTCAAGTCTTGTAACAGGAGCAAATGTTTCATCAAAATCTATTCCTTCTTGTTGAAAATATCCCTTAGCAACCAATCTAGCTTTGTTCCTGACTACTATGCCATTTTCATCCATCTTGTTTCTGAATACCCATTTGGTGTCTATTGGATTCTTTCCTTTAGGCTTGGGCACCAGCTTCCATACCTTATTCCTCTCAAATTGGTTTAGCTCCTCCTGCATGGCTAAAATCCAATTAGAATCCAACAAAGCTTCTTCTACCTTCTTTGGTTCTTCCTTAGAAAGAAAGTTGCTGTATAGACATTCTTCTTGAGTTGCTCTCCTTGTTTGAACTCTAGAAGATACATCACCAATGATGAGCTCAAAGGGATGATCCTTTGTCCATTTTCTTTGTTGAGGTAGATTAGCTCTAGATGAAGAGACCTCATTGTTGTCTTGATGTGTGATTGAGTTTAGATTATTAGAAACTCCCCCTGAGTTTATGGATCTTTGATTTGAGAAAGGGGAACTTTCTGTAACTGATCTATCCTGACTTACAGCTTCTTTTGATAACCCGACGGATGGTGAATTTTGAGTACCGACGGATGAAGCTGGTTGTCTCCCGACGGATAATGCAGATTGTCTCCCGACGGATGAAGCATTATGCAACTCGACAGATGTTAAATTTTGTGCTTCATTGGTAGTGGACTTTTCTGCATTATCCTTTGATACTGTTTCTTGATCACTTTCATCATCACTGTCATCACTAACCATCTCCACATTGTCAAATTTGAGGCTCTCATGGTAATCTCCATCTTGTAGTCCTTCAATCTTTTTATCATCAAACATAACATGTATTGATTCCACAACAATGTTGGTTCTTAGATTGTAGACTCTATATGCTTTACCAACAGCATATCCAACAAAGATTCCTTCATCTTCTTTAACATCAAACTTCCCATTCCGATCAGTTTAATTTTTCAAGATATAACATTTGTAGCCAAAGACATGAAGAAAATTTAGAGTTGGCTTCTTGTTCTTGAACAATTGATAGGGAGTCATGCATTTTTCTTGATTGACCAGAGAAATATTCTGAGTGTAGCATGCAGTATTCACAACTTCAGCCCAGAAATATGTTGGTAACTTAGACTCTTCAAGCATTGTCCTTGCAGCTTCAATAAGTGATCTATTCTTCCTTTCCACTACTCCATTTTGTTGTGGAGTTCTTGCTGCTGAAAACTCATGCAAAATCCCATTTTCTTCACAAAATGCTCTCATGACAGAATTCTTGAACTCAGTTCCATTATCACTCATGATTCTTCTAACTTTGAAATCAGGATGATTATTGACTTGCCTTAAGTGAGTGATAATGATTTCACTAGCCTCATCTTTAGACTTTAGGAAATATGTCCAAGAGAACTTTAAGAAATCATCTACAATTACTAGGCAAAATCTTTTCCTTGAGATGGACAACACATTGACTGGTCCAAACAAATCCATGTGTAGCAGTTACAAAGGTTCTTCAATTGTTGAATCAAGCTACTTTCTGAATGATGCTTTAATTTGCTTTCCCCTTTGGCAAGCATCACACAGTCCATCCTTAGAATACTCCACTTGAGGAATGCCTCTAACCAGTTCTTTCTTTACAAGTTCATTCATGGTCTTGAAGTTTAGATGGGATAGCTTCTTGTGCCATAGCCAACTTTCATCTTGACTTGTTTTACTGAGAAGACAAGTAACAGATTCTTCATTTGATGTGTTGAAGTCAGCTAAGTGCACATTCCCTTTTCTCACACCAATGAGAACCACTTTGTTTCTTCTATTGTTTGTCACAACACAGGCTTCTGAGTTGAAGGTTACTGAATTGCCTTTATCACAAAGCTGGCTAATACTCAACAAATTATGCTTGAGACCATCCACTAAGGCAACCTCTTCAATGATGACATTTTCTTTTGAAATCAAGCCATATCCCACAGTATAACCCTTGTTGTCATCTCCAAAAGTAATACTTGGGCCAACTCTCTCCTTGAACTCTGTGAGTAGGGTAGAATCACCAGTCATGTGTCTTGAACATCCACTATCCAAGTACCATAGATTCTTTCTGTTTCCCTGCACACATTAAAATCAATTCAAGTTGATTTTGGTACCCAAGTTTCCTTGGGTCCTGCCTTGTTAGCTTTCTTTTCCTGTTTCTTAGGTTTGATCTCATTTGATTTGGGGATATCAGATTCATCCTTAGTCATTTGAGTTGGACCTTTGAAACCATTCATTACAACATAATTATCATGTATATTTTGATTAACAGGAAATGGCATGCTATTAGTAAATATGTTATTCCAGTAAGGCATGCTAAATGGCATTTATTGCATACTAAATGCAGCATAATAAGGATTAGATGCAAATTGCATGTTAGCAAATTGTGCATTCATATTCTGTGCAGATATAGCATTCATAGGCATAGAAGGCATGACATTTATGTTGGGAAAATGAGGTGGCACATATATGGAAGTAGGCATGGCAGTTCTGCAATTAACAGACAAATGATTTACACTACCACACTTGACACATATTTTTCTAGGAGCATATTTATCAGGTGTGTAGTTGTTATGCTTGTTAATTCCTACTTTACCATTTATATTATTTTTCTTTTTAGCCTCTATTTTAACCTCAATCTTTTCCAGTCTGTCACTCAATTGCTTGACAGTAATATGACCAATATTAGCCTTTTTCTCCTTCTTTACTTGACTGGATTCTCCTAGAACAAAAATATTGGAAACTGATCCATATTTCTCATTTAACTTGGCAATTTTGGCTTTACTCACAGGTTTGCTCATAGTCGACGGATGAGGATTTATATCACTCGACGGATAACCCTTTTTGTTATCCGATAGATGACCCTCATCATCCATCGAGTCTACATCTGTTAGCAATCCTTCAACCAAATTGGATTCCAGCCTCTCCTTATTCTTCTTCCAGGCTACATCACAAAAGGACTCAATACCTTGAACTCTGGTGATTTGAGCATGAACATCTCTAGATGTTTTTCATGCCTTAATCACCTCCTGTTCTCGCTCAAGCTGCTTCTTCAAGATCTCCTCTTTCTTCAAGGACTCAGTTAATTCATCTTTAGCAATTTTACACTCAATTCTCAATTTTTCAAATTCAATGAACTGAGACTCTAGCACATTATTCCTCTCACTTAAAAACAAATTGTTTTCTTTGATTTTAGCATTTTCCTTAGTAAAAGACTTAAGTGTAACACGCAAATGATATAATTCTGTAGACATGTCATTTATTGCATCATTATACTCAGCTTTAGATAAATGTGCAAGGTTAGTGGTGATTACTTGATTACTTAAAGAACTTGTCTCTGTTTCATCAGACTTGGCCATTAGGGCTAGATTGACATAGCTGACATCTTCATCCTCATCCAGACCATCTGCTGGCCAGTCATTTTCTTATGTAATAAAAGCCCTTTCCTTTTGTTTGAGCAACTCAAAGTATTTCTGTTTATAATCCACAGGCTCAAACTTCTTTTTGCTGGAATCTGACTTTCTACACTCACCGGAAAAGTGCCCTGCTAAGCCACATTTGAAATATTTGAATTTTGATTTATCCACCATGTTTCTATTTGTCTTAGCTGCTCCAAAGTTCTTCTTGAACTTGAGCTTGGAAAATCTTCTGGAAAGAAATGCAAGATGTTCATCAATATCCTCCATATCATCTTGGCTCAAAGAATCTTCATTTTCTGCTATCAGCCCCTTGCCCTTATTTTCACAGACCTTTGAAGTTGATTCAACAACTTCCATCTTCATCTCCTTCTCTTTCTCTAACTCAACAACTAGTGCAATGGATCCTCCT
Source organism: Apium graveolens (assembly GCF_009905375.1). Lineage (NCBI taxonomy): Eukaryota > Viridiplantae > Streptophyta > Magnoliopsida > Apiales > Apiaceae > Apium > Apium graveolens. The sequence continues at coordinate 12,616,321 of NC_133653.1, forward strand.
TTCTTCTTTCCTCTCTCCATCCTCTCATCTTGCTCTATTTCAAGCTCATAAGTTTTCAGGATGCCATACAGTCTCTCCAAAGTAAACTCCTTGTAATCTTGAGAGTTTCTCAATGAGACTGTCATAGGTTTCTATTCCTTTGGAAGAGATCTAAGGAACTTAAGATTGAGGTCTTTTGTCTGATAGACCCTTACATGCAACTTCAGAGCATTTAGTAGTTTTTGAAATCTACTAAAAATGTCAGTGAGAGACTCACTATCTTCACTATGAAAGTGCTCATATTTCTGAATTAGCAGCTGCATCTTATTTTCCCTAACTTGTTCAGTGCCATCACAGATAATCTGTATTGTATCCCAAACTTCCTTAGTAGTTTTGCAATTGATGATGTTGTCAAACATGTCACCATCAACTCCATTGAACTGAATATTCATGGCCTTCTTATCCTTCCTGACTTGTTCAATATCAGGATCTGACCATTCATGCCTTGGCTTGGGAACTGATGGCTCATTTCCAGTTGCAGCTCTCATTGGTACATGAGGGCATCTCTCTATGCAATCTACATAAGCCTCATCTTGAGAAAGTAAGTGAAGATGCATTTTTACCTTCCAGTGATGGTAATTATCTTTGTCCAGAAAAAGAATCTTGTCTCCTACATCCTTCTTGTTCATCTTGCTGTTTGTTGTGATCTTTAAACTCTTTGTTCTTAAAGAGCTTGCTCTGATACCAATTGTTAGTCCCTAACAATGCAACAAGAATTACAGAAGGGGGGTTGAATGGAATTCTTGAACCTTTTTCAAAATATAAAATGTTCTATCTTAATAATATATATAAGGTTTGATTTGAAAAGTGCGGAATAAGAAGTTAGTAAAATTAAAACACAAGTAATTAAAAACACAAGTCTTTAAAAACTTTCTGGTGGATTTGAATGTATCCACCAGAGATATATATTATATCAAGAGAACTTTGTGTAGCAAGATTAGCTCACAGCTGCTTACAAATATGAACAACTAAGTTTACAGAGAAATGCTAAGGATGCAGCTTACAATTGTTTCTCTAAGACAATGTTCTTAGTCTTGTTGTTGTTCTATTTGCTACTTCTTAGTTTATATATCACCAAGATTACAAAGTAATAAGACAAGATAATAAAACAAAACCTATCAAGTCTAATATTATGCTGCTTCATTACTCTATTCCAGCATCTTTGAATATCTTCATAATAACATGGAAATGGTAATGCTTCTTTGTTCTCTAAAACCCAGTTGAGTAGGCTTCCACATTCCTTTTGCATACACTAGACGCATGTGACTGTATTGTCACTGTCAACAGATATTTGAATTGATTATCCGTTGGCTACATTGTTAGATATATTTGTGATGTCATGTCTAATATGATTTGTGTTTTTTTTCAGATCTTACTTAACAGGACAAATCAGGACTTAACTGGAAATCAGTATTTATACTAAAGTCAGGACTTAAGATATCAGAACTTAAGTTGTCAGAACTTAAGTTATCAGGAGATATTTATCAGGAGATAATATCAGGACTGAAAGTGACGTTCAGATAAGGAAGGCGGCTGATTGAAAGGAAAGAAGATCAAGACAAACATAAAAAGAGATATGCATGGAGAAGAATTCTATGAAGAATAGAATACTTGGAAGAAAAGATAACTGATTGATATATATTAGGAAGCAGAATTATATTCGATATCAATTAGAAGATTATCTTGTAACTGTGTAGTATATAAACACAGACATAGGGTTTACACTATATGTGTTATATTATTCGAGGATATTATTCTTTGTAACCCTAACAGCTCTCGTGATAATTTGTTCATCACTGAGAGAGAATAGTTCTTTGTAACAGAGTTTATTGTGTTGAATAAAATCTCTGTTCTGTTACTTGAGTTCTTATATTCGATTTGATTGTAGTGAACACTGTATTAAACCCCCTTCTACAGTGTGTGTGATCTAACAAGTGGTATCAAAGCAGTCTGTTAATACATATACAGTAAAGATCCAAAATAATCATGTCTGAAGAAGAGAAAACTCCAACCAAGCCCACCAAAACTGAAGAAACTCCAAAGACTCAAATCCATAATCGATATGAGACTATTAGGGTTCCCATAATGAAACCTTCTGAGTATTCCATATGGAAAGTGAGGATGACTATATTTCTGGAAGCTACAGATCCAGAATACCTTGACAGAATTAATGAAGGACCATATAAGCCAACCAAGCTCTCTATTGTAGTTGCAGATCAGCCAACAAAGTCTGTACCAAAGGAGAAAAGTGAATACACAATTGAAGATATCTCATCTATTGCAAAGGATGCAAAGGTAAGACATTTACTGCATAGTGCCATTGATAATGTCATGTCAAACAGGGTAATTAACTGCAAGACTGCAAAGGAGATATGGGATGCCTTGGAGACAAGATGCCAGGGAACTGAATCAATTAAGAAGAACAGGAAGACTATACTCACTCAAGAGTATGAGCACTTTTACTCAAAACCTGATGAGTCATTAACTGGCTTATATGACAGATTTTTCAAACTCTTGAATGATCTGTCACTGGTGGATAAGGTATATGATCTTGAAGATACCAATCTTAAATTCCTTTTAGCTCTTCCTGAAAGTTGGGACTTGAAGGAAACTACTATAAGAGACAACTATGCTCTTGATGAAACTACTTTTGATGAAATTTATGGTATGCTCAAGACTTATGAACTTGAGATGGAACAAAGAAGCAAGAGGAATGGGAGAAAGTCAAGGACAGTTGCTCTTAAGGCTGAGGAGGAATCCCCTAAAGTGGCTGTCTCAAAGAAAGGCAAATGAAAGGCACTCATCACAAATTCTGATACTGAGTCATCAAGTTCTGATAGTGATGAGGATTTAGAAACGGAAAGTCTATCTGAGATGGATGCTGATGAAGAGATGATGAAGCTGTGTGCTCTTATGGTGAAAGGAATCACAAAGATTGCATACAGGAAATTTAGAAGGGGAAAGAAGTTTTCCAGGAAAAGTGCAAGTTCTGATAAGAAAGGTTTCAGAAAATCTGAAGGCAAAGGAGGAAAGTCTGATAGAGGAGATTACTCAAATGTCAAATGCTACAACTGTGGTGAGAAAGGCCACATATCTCCTGATTGCAAGAAATAAAAAAGTGACAAAGGCAGGGCTCTTGTCACAAACAAGAAAAGCTGGACAGACACTTCAGATTCTGAAAGTAAGGTGATGTAACACCCCCAGATCCGGGGTCGGGGATCCGGGTCGTCACGGTCTTTCTTTCCACAATATCACTTCACTTAATTAATAATAATAACCTTATGCTGTGACCCCACACTAACACACACCACAACCCGTTATAGTCTCAGAGATGAAATTTAAATAAGTACCAGTCTTTGAATCCACAATTTAAAAGTTATTACAACCCAAAATGATTACTTGATAAATTTACAGTTAATTGCCATTATCTTCCACAAGTTATAATTATACATAATTTGATTCTCAAAATAGAAAGCCTGATCTACCAATGGATCTACCTCTACAGCTATAGCAGCCACAACATCATCGGGAAGACGCGGGACGCTTCCCACGCGCTTGCGCTGGGTCTGCTGGAGTCTGGCCATCTTTCCTAACTGTTGTTGTGTGATGAAAGAAGAAAGCAAGGGTGAGCAGCAAGCCCACCAAAATAATATGTATAAAGATTAACAATATATGAGCCTTCTCATAGCACTCATGAAAGTCTTGGTCAAAAGAAATGAACCAAGTTGATATCTTAATGCGATGAAGTCGCAAAATATTCAGTATATATATATATATACATATACACTTTTCAAAATATGGGAAGTCCTCTTCCATGCATAATATACACAGAGTTCCAGTGTATAACTGTATAAAAATATCGTTGCAAGGTGATCTCATATATCTAACCTTGTCTCAACGTTTTTCTGAAAATCTTTGTCATGCATAAGATAATCATTTACTAGATATAAGTTTAAAAGATGAAGTTATAAGGTACTCCAATATACTTATATCTTTCCCAAATACTACTTGAACTACCCCCGTTCAAGTTATAATCAGTTTCAAAGGTTCATCACATAGATGAGACTACAAGACAAGATTTGAATAGATTCAATCTTTGAATATCATTATAAATAATGAAGTTATGAGATACTTCATTAAGTCCCGATATATAAATATATTCATATATATCTCCCATACATTTCCTGAAAACCTCTGTCATGTAAAGTATGAACAGAGTTGCAATATCCAATGAATTTGGAAGGAAAAGAATTTGGCATAAACCGGATATCTTGCTGATCAGGCAAAGATACCCATAAGTAACCTTTTCTACTAGTAGATGGACGAATTCCCCACTGGTCATCACCCTTGGTCGCAATAGGACCTTATGCTGGACTGCCACTCAGCCACTTATGCATTTGATGGACTCCCACTGAGCCACTTACACTATCATGGACGCCCACTGAGCCCATGTTGCTTATGCCAACTCAATAGATGGACTTACTTCCCGAACGTTGGGTAAGTAATCAATTCATTTACCAAAACAGCAACCTCGTTGCGAATATAAAATACACCACTGAGCCGGATTCCCCAGGTTTTGAGCGAATATTTAAATCCCCTTTAAAAGGAAGATCTTAAATATAAAAATAAGTTTTGGGATCCGCTCTAACTTTTAAAATTCATTTTGAAGACTCGAAAACATTTTTAAGAATGTTTGGAGTAATACTGATTTATTAAACTAAATCAGTCCCGATATGAAAGAAATATCTGAATATTATTATTTAAATAATATTCCCATAAGAATAATTGAGGTAGAAGTTGGAAAACTTATACTTGAATGAATAACAAATAATCAAAGATATACTTATACAAAAGTAATATCTTTATTTGAATAATCAAAAATAAGTTTGATTATCGACACCTTATTCTTTAATACAATAAAGAATATACCTCAGCAAATAATCGGAGTCATAGATCCTCAAATGAATATTCAAATAATATTCATTAAATAATATAAACTGAGTCATAAGCCCTCGAATGAATATTCAAATAATATTCAAATAAATAAATAAAAGGAGTCATAAGTCCTCGAATGAATATTCAAAATAATATTCATTTAATATAAAGGAGTCATACGCCTTTGAATAATATTCGAAATAATATTCAATAATAAAATAAAGTTAAAGTAATCGAATAAACCTTATTCGATTAATAGTTTTGAAAACTATGACCATATATATATATATATAAGTATATATATATATATATATATCCATATATACAAAATCTTCTCGGGATCCTCGACTCCCGGTTTTAGAAAATATTTTCACCTTTGGGTCCCTATACTAAGGGTATATGCAAGTTACCGCTATCCTCTAGCATAGGTATTATGCAACTATAAGCATTTGAACCAACAGATATATAAATCAAGAATATGAAACAGGCATGCATATATACCATATCACATGCTACAATATAATGCAAGAATTTGCTAATAACCAATATGCATTCATCGCAAGATCATGCATATACATATATTCATCACAACAACAGTATAACGGGTAGAAAACTTGCCTGAGCGACTTGGGGTGATAAAAGGCTCGGGACGAGTCTGGTAACCTATAAACAACAAGTAAGTTGGAATTAAACCAAAATCACTTGTAAATCTATACTTTAACTAACTTAGACTCTAACGCTTGTTTTGCGCTCACTGATTTGCTTAAGTCACTCGGGTATCCTCGGCTCCACCATTTTTAATAATTTAACCTTTACGAGTTTTAAAGCGATTCCTTCGCGAGTGTCTTACCAACTGCCTAAAACACTTACCATAAATGTTTCATACATTAATTAACCCTTTTTGGTCTTTAACCTATGTTTCAAAGTAAGGCGAGGGGAAAAGTTTCGTTCGCGAAACGCCGTTACTTGAAACGGTCGTTTCTCCTAAACCGTGCATCGGAATCGAACGAACTACATATCAAAACGAAGCTCGTAACATGAGTTATCTAAACATGGCAGTGTTCATAATCTAGAAGGGGGTTCTCGGGTCCTAATGCTATGCACAAAAACAGTCCAAAGAAAATCGGACGTTACGACGGCTATGTTTACGCGATTTCCCAATTTTAAGCCATTCAAAACCAACCATAAACCAACCTCAAATCCAACATACAACCAAAATCCATCCTTATCACATCATAACAACCCCAACCAATTCAATTTAATCATTCATACTTATGCCTAAGCTTAACTTTAATCATACTTAAGTTCTTTTAATCAAAACCACAACATTTACCATTCCATTTCACTACCATTTCAAATCCCAAACTCTAAATCACAACAACAAGCTACAATAGCACCCTACTAATCAAAATCATCTTATAGTATATAGGAATCTAGGGTTTGGAGATGGTATACCTTCCTTTGAGTGGTGGGAGGAGCTAGGAAGCCTTAAGAAGCTTTGAGAAGTCTTAAGAATGCTTGGATCTTCAAGAAAAACAAGAAAAACTTCAAGTTAAAAACTTGAAAACACTATTCATAGTCTTCTTCTTTGATTAAATGAAGAAGATGGAGAAGGAATTGATGGCTTAAACTCATGATATAGCCCTAACTAAGCATGAAGATGATTAGGGAATTAACTCACCAATTTAGGAGGCTTGGATCTTGAGTTTTTGAATTCTTGCCCATTTGCAATAGTAAAAAGCCGAGATTTTGATGAAAATGATTTTGCTTGGCTTGGTTGGCTTGTTTTTGTGTTTGATTTAGTTAATTACCTTGTTGCCCTTGAATTTGTGTGGTTAAAAAGCCACCACACCTCCTTCCTTCCCATGTCATGCTTGTGTCACCTTGCACATTTCATAATGCTCCCACTTGTCCACACCTTGTGGTTTGATGATGTCACAATCCCTGGCTTCTTGTACAAGCTTGTCTCTTGGTCACTTATTTGTTTTACGGTTCGCTTATCTTTCGTTCTCGTTTATCGTTTGAGGGATCATACCCGGGATCTTATTACTTAGGTTCCCTTAACCTTTCTCAATATATTATATTCCTTTTATGATCCTCTCCTATAATCCTTTAATTTAAATCCTTTTTATCCTGTTACCTTATACTCAATTCTCTCCGTATCTTGTGGATTTCCGGGAAAAATCAAAGTGTTCGGAATTGGATTCTGACGATCTTTACATACACTTATATACCACATAGAGTACTAATAATATCCCATAAGATCAATAACAGAACCCCTACATAGCGTGGCATGAAAAGTTTTCTCGTTCAGCAAAAACACTATTCATAAGGGTTTCAAAATTTCTCAAAAAATTGGGGTTATTACAGTCTCCCCTCCTTAAAAGGATTCCGTCCCGGAATCAGATAGAAAACAAATGGGGATACTTTCTTAGCATTACACTTTCTAACTCTCGAGTCAATTTTCCACATTGTGGTTCTACCACCAAACTCTGCCTAGTTTGATAATCCTTCTCCTAAGCACTTGTTCCTTTTCACTCTATAACCCTTCCTGGTTGCTCCATATAGGTTACGTCGGGTTGCATATCTATGCGCTCATATGCCTCTATTTATCTGGCATCTGAATTACACTTCCTTAACATTGATACGTGAAACGCGTTATGACTCGCTACATGTTCTGGGTTAGGGCTAGCTCATATGCTAACTTCCCAAACGTCTTAATATATCCAAGGGTCCAACAAATTGTAGACTTAGCTTTCCTTTCTTTCCGAACCTCATCAATCCTTTCCAAGGGATACCTATAACATTACTAGGTCCCCTATTTCATACTCTTTATCCTTTCGTGTCAAATCAACATACTTATCATGTCCATCTTGGGCTACTACCAGCTGTCCACTGATTAGATCTATCATATCCTTGGTCCTTTGGACTACTGCGGGTCCGAGCATCTTGCGCTCTACAACTTCATCCTAACATAAGGGAGATCGACATTGTCTTCCCTCAAGGATCTCATAAGGCGACATCTCGATAATGACATATGATCTATTGTCGTAAGATAACTCAATCCGAATTAAGTGATCATTCCAAATTCTTTCAAGTCTATTACACAGACTCTCATCATAGCTTCTAATCATTATAGCTTTTGCTTCTCACTACCCATCCTTTTTCCCAGTTCGTAGTCGCTACTACCTTCCGTTCCTAATATTATACTAGTTATACTTTTGCTCGCTAGCGTTCTATAACTTTTTAATAACCACGTCAACCTTAGTATCACGAATGTGTTTCCATTCCGCATACTACCACCACTTTATTACTCCTTTTTCAGTTGTTTCTATTTTCCAAAATTTGATCAATCAAATAGAAGTAAAGGAATTTGTTGAGAGATCACTATGATCATGAACACTTGTTATATCGCATAGTTAGTACAGAAGGTGGCCAACCTTTAGTACTTGACAAGCAATTAAACAACATGCGGTATCCTACTAGGCTTCAATCACAAAGATAGATAGTCATTCGGCAATACCTCCCCTTCTGGAAGGGTTGTTCTTCTCAGCTTACATGAAATGAAAAGAAGAGAAAAGAACGAATTGAAGAGAATTGTATATATGAAAAAAAATATACTGCCACAAAATATCTGGCTTGGAACCTACCTCTGAACTATAGAGGTTTGTCATAGGAGAACAAAACATATGCGTATTTATATCAGCATCAAGCATTATAGCCTCGTATTTCCCATGCCTAAATATTTTCGCTATCCCGTCCATCATTCTATGGACCCACACTCTTCCTCGAGCTTATACATAATCACCTTTGAAACTCCCTCGACATCGAAAATCGAATCTGGGATCTCATTCTATACATCATCGTTACTAGAATTCTATGCTTGCACCGCAACCTTCCTCGTATAATAATACGACTCTCTATTGATAAGAAAGAATAATTATTCACTAGGTAGATACTCTACTTAATTAGTCTATCAATGATAACTTATACACTACCACGACCCGATTAGTGGTACTCAATCTCAACACCCATTCCAATACAACTCTCACGGTTGTAATCAGCTCAATACTCGCAGAATCATTGCTGTCTTACTATGGTCCACCACTGACCTACTGTCGTCATTCATTTTCTATGAAGTCTTAATAGCTAACCATACGAAGTCCATACATGTCGTATCAAATCCTTCTAAGGAGGTAACATAATCACCATTCATGATTCATGAAGAACACTCCAAACTCTGACGTACTTTCATGACATGAAGTAGATAAAATTGCAGAAGAGTTTCAATCAAAGCAACGATAGTAGGTTAATACCATTCTTAATCATATGCCTTAAATAGAAGACTTAACTCAAAGGTTCGTCTAGTCCTTTTTGAAACATGGTCCTGGCTTATCTCAAGATAGGACCTCCTAAGATAGATAGCCCGTTCATGGCGATTACACGAATTAAACCTTTACCAACTACTATTACGGTTGGGTATTGCACAGTCATCAGAAGGAATGTCAATCTTCCAAACCATAATACAACCTTCACAGTTTTAACCATCCTCACTGTATTATTTTGGCACAAGCGCCTATAATTATCCTCTTACCTTTAAAGTGTCGGCCACCTCTTTGGCCTTTCCTGATAGTAAAATTTCCTTACAGTCAATTTCATTTTAACCACTTTCACAAATTTTCTACCCTATTTCCGATCACTGCTTGAGTGAAGATGTTTTCCTTAAAATCTGATAAGTAAAAAAAAATCACCATTTTTCCATAAGTTATTGCCTCAGTCTTTAGAGGTTAATCACTGTCATGACTGACTCTCAATCATAATTAGAACATCTTTTATCTTAAGTCCTAATTGCCCTGAATAATTTCGACCATTACTGGTTCGATCCATACTTTCTCGTGGTTTAACACGTGCCCCACTTGGCAACACTATAATTACATCATATTTCCTTTATCCACATTTCTATTCTTGAGAATTTTGAATATTACCTTTCTCCTTGTAAAACCTCTAAGGTTATCCTTGAATCGTTCCTCCTGTATTTCCTAGATACAGGGCATATCAAAATACCATATACTAATACTAGAATCATTGTCTATATACTTTTGAAAAAAAAAATTCTCCACTGATTCTTTAAAGGTTGTTGTTACCTTAACCCTTTCCCAATCATACTGTCAAAACTCATACTGTCCCTATTAAGGGTGAAATGCCAACCTTTATGCATTCCCCTAGGATTCATTTTAAGTTACCGATGTTCTATCCTTAATTCCACCTTTAAAAGGTACTTGCATCCTTCTATGGATAAATCAAGTCATATATCCCTGATAAGGGTGTCTTATTCAATCATTCCCACCTCGATAGTACATGTCTAATTTCACAATAACATTTGTATTCAAAATGGGGTCAGTCAATATGGCCTCCAAAAGATAACAACGGTTATCCGCTTGTCTTGCCTAATTTGGTAATGATAACAAGGATGTTCTGGAAGACATTGGTCATGTTCAACGTGAACTTCTTCTTAATAATTCCTCATTTACTTTTGTTGTTTATCTCAACAGTCACCTCAATGTTGGGAAATCTTTCATACATGGCGTCTCCCTTTCTGGGTATCAAGCCACCGGTCTTACACTTCACATTCTTGAAGGTCACTTCCTTCATCCAATTTTCCTAATTTCTTACTTCCTTGTCTCCTCAGTCTATCCGCGTCTCATTATTTATCCTTCAAACTATCTCAAGGTTTCCTCAAATCCTCCCAACTTACAGGGGGTAAACTATATATATCTCTTATGCCTTCAACCATCAACTTTAACTCATGGTGAATCACCCTCATCCTCACGAATGCATACTTTTCTATGTCTATTGCTACGAGTCTTTAGGGTTTCCTCATACCCAACTCCCTTATCATACCTCAAACTCTATTGCCTTTATATTCCTTTCCACTTCAGTTTCTTTTTATTTTCCTTTCTCTTATCATTATTTCATGAACTAACACAACATAAGTATTGATTCCAAACATCCCGTCATTCTGGATTCGTGTCCTCAGAACGAATCTTGATAACTTTTACAACTTAGATTCATAATTCATCATACTCATCCACTTTTATTCTAGCTCCAAAGCTTTTACACTATCTCCTTATCTTTGGGAATTACTTTCCCAAAAACAATTGACTGAACTTAAATCAGTTTATTCTAACCTCTGGCTCCGTGCCTTTCTTGGTCTTTCACCATCAGGTGGTCTCTCTCTTAGGAGGGTAAGTGACAAAAACAGTCTTTTGTGGTTCGTCAATCATTTAGAATCTCAAATGATTCCTATATTTCCTTTAGCTAGGCTCTTGCCTCGACTAGGTCAACCTGTTCCTTGGAACTCTGAGAGCTTAGAGACTTAAAGGTCCTGAAAGAATTTCCTATCGCATTGTTTCCTCAAGGTGGTGGTTGGGGATAATAGTCTAAGTTCTGTCTAGACAGGTCCATGAATTGCCGTATAGGAGTACCGTCTCGGGTCTCCTTTCCTTACTCGACTTTCTGTTTCCTTAGTATGAAATGTTTCATCCTACTCCCCATAATTGGGGTCATCTTTTAATTTAAAATCCTCATTTTCCACTCCATTATGTCATGGATTCCTTCTATCTTGATGGCGACCTCCCTGACTATCACGTTCAGGGTTTGCTCTAAATCTTATTCCTCAAACTATGGCTCTCATCTAAGTTCTCATCCTTACGCTCTTGAACTTTCGGAACCCAAATTCTATAGGAATACCTCATTGTTCCCTTATCATCTTTCTCTGGCACCGTATGCTCTTTTCCAATAATTCGGTCTCTATTGCAATCTCAAACAGCTTTTCGGTACCGGCTCCGGTTACCTTCACTACTATTTCCAAAATCTCTTATAAACTCTCCCAAAAACATTATCATCTTGAGTCTCTCCTTTTTACTAAGGGCATCAGCCACCACATTGGCTTTCCCCGAATGATAAAGAATCTCCCAATCATTATTCTTGATTAGCTCTAACTGCTTCCTCTGGCATATGTTGAGCTCTTTCTACGTGAAAATGTACTAGAGCACTTATGGCTTAGGTAATTCTCGCACTTCTCTCCATACAAGTAGTGCCTCCAATCTTTAGGGTAAAACTATTGCCACGAGCCTAAGCTCATGGGCGGGGATATCAAATTTCATATTACCTTAATTGTCTTGACATGTACGTGATTACCTTACCGTGCTGCATAAGCACGCACCCTAAGCCCTTATGCGAAGCGTCACTACACTTCACAAAATCTCCTTTTCCATCCGGCAATGCCAGCATAGGGGCCATCACCAACCTCTGCTTCAGTTCTTGAAAGCTGTTCTCGCATTTCTCTGTCCATTCGAACTTCCCAGTCTTACGAGTAAGCCGCGTTAAAGGGGCTACTATCTTTACAAACTTGAACGAACCTCCGGTAGTGACCGGCCAATCCCACCTCTGGTAGTCGACCTAACCATGGTCATCAATTCATCAGTGGTCCTTTATCCAATTTTGTCAGGATCCTCCATGGGATCCTCCTCAACAACTATCCCTTCTAGGACAACATCCTCAACCGCTACATCCTCAATATCAACATCATCCGGTCCTGCATTAGGACACTCTATCGGATCCACAATCCGATCTCCAATTAGTAATAAAACATCATCGCGATGTTGCTCCTCAACCTCAGGGTTCGGAGTCCCGCTACCATATACGATAATGAACTACGCTCCTATCACGATATTTATAAGGGTTCCCATAAGGGTTTTAACTGTCAGTACTATGTTAGGTAGTCCGACTATGAACTTGGCAAGAGTTCTTATTATCTTAGTAAACTTATTATCTTAACGTCCCATCATCTCTGAGGTTTATAACGCTTAGCTCTAATACCATTTCTGTAACACCCCCAGATCCGGGGTCGGGGATCCGGGTCGTCACAGTCTTTCTTTCCACAATATCACTTCACTTAATTAATAATAATAACCTTATGCTGTGACCCCACACTAACACACACCACAACCCGTTATAGTCTCAGAGATGAAATTTAAATAAGTACCAGTCTTTGAATCCACAATTTAAAAGTTATTACAACCTAAAATGATTACTTGATAAATTTACAGTTAATTGCCATTATCTGCCACAAGTTATAATTATACATAATTTGATTCTCAAAATAGAAAGCCTGATCTACCAATGGATCTACCTCTGCAGCTATAGCAGCCACAACATCATCGGGAAGACGCAGGACGCTTCCCACGCGCTTGCGCTGGGTCTGCTGGAGTCTGGCCATCTTTCCTAACTGTTGTTGTGTGATGAAAGAAGAAAGCAAGGGTGAGCAACAAGCCCACCAAAATAATATGTATAAAGATTAACAATATATGAGCCTTCTCATAGCACTCATGAAAGTCTTGGTCAAAAGAAATGAACCAAGTTGATATCTTAATGCGATGAAGTCGCAAAATATTCAGTATATATATATACATATACACTTTTCAAAATATGGGAAGTCCTCTTCCATGCATAATATACACAGAGTTCCAGTGTATAACTGTATAAAAATATCGTTGCAAGGTGATCTCATATATCTAACCTTGTCTCAACGTTTTTCTGAAAATCTTTGTCATGCATAAGATAATCATTTACTAGATATAAGTTTAAAAGATGAAGTTATAAGGTACTCCAATATACTTATATCTTTCCCAAATACTACTTGAACTACCCCCGTTCAAGTTATAATCAGTTTCAAAGGTTCATCACATAGATGAGACTACAAGACAAGATTTGAATAGATTCAATCTTTGAATATCATTATAAATAATGAAGTTACGAGATACTTCATTAAGTCCCGATATATAAATATATTCATATATATCTCCCATACATTTCCTGAAAACCTCTGTCATGTAAAGTATGAACAGAGTTGCAATATCCAATGAATTTGGAAGGAAAAGAATTTGGCATAAACCAGATATCTTGCTGATCAGGCAAAGATACCCATAAGTAACCTTTTCTACTAGTAGATGGACGAATTCCCCACTGGTCATCACCCTTGGTCGCAATAGGACCTTATGCTGGACTGCCACTCAACCACTTATGCATTTGATGGACTCCCACTGAGCCACTTACACTATCATGGACGCCCACTGAGCCCATGTTGCTTATGCCGACTCAATAGATGGACTTACTTCCCGAACGTTGGGTAAGTAATCAATTCATTTACCAAAACAGCAACCTCGTTGCGAATATAAAATACACCACTGAGCCGGATTCCCCAGGTTTTGAGCGAATATTTAAATCCCCTTTGAAAGGAAGATCTTAAATATAAAAATAAGTTTTGGGATCCGCTCTAACTTTTAAAAATCATTTTGAAGACTCGAAAACATTTTTAAGAATGTTTGGAGTAATACTGATTTATTAAACTAAATCAGTCCCGATATGAAAGAAATATCTGAATATTATTATTTAAATAATATTCCCATAAGAATAATTGAGGTAGAAGTTGGAAAACTTATACTTGAATGAATAACAAATAATCAAAGATATACTTATACAAAAGTAATATCTTTATTTGAATAATCAAAAATAAGTTTGATTATCGACACCTTATTCTTTAATACAATAAAGAATATACCTCAGCAAATAATCGGAGTCATAGATCCTCAAATGAATATTCAAATAATATTCATTAAATAATATAAACTGAGTCATAAGCCCTCGAATGAATATTCAAATAATATTCAAATAAATAAATAAAAGGAGTCATAAGTCCTCGAATGAATATTCAAAATAATATTCATTTAATATAAAGGAGTCATACGCCTTCGAATAATATTCGAAATAATATTCAATAATAAAATAAAGTTAAAGTAATCGAATAAACCTTATTCGATTAATAGTTTTGAAAACTATGACCATATATATATATAAGTATATATATATATATATCCATATATACAAAATCTTCTCGGGATCCTCGACTCCCGGTTTTAGAAAATATTTTCACCTTTGGGTCCCTATACTAAGTGTAATAACCCCAATTTTTGGAAATTTTTGAAACCCTTATGAATAGTGTTTTTGCTGAATGAGAAAATTTTTCATGCCACACTATGTAGGGGTTCTGATATGGA
The DNA here is from genome assembly GCF_009905375.1 of Apium graveolens. Classification (NCBI taxonomy): domain Eukaryota; kingdom Viridiplantae; phylum Streptophyta; class Magnoliopsida; order Apiales; family Apiaceae; genus Apium; species Apium graveolens. The sequence goes on from NC_133653.1 coordinate 12,631,413, forward strand.
TATTCTGAGATTTTATTAGTACTTTATATGGGATATAAGTGTATGTAAAGATCGTCAGAATCCAAATCCGAACACTTTGATTTTTCCCGGAAATCTAATAGATACGGAAAGAATTGAGTATAAGGTAACAGGATAAAAAGGATTTAAATTAAAGGATTATAGGAGAGGATCATAAAAGGAATATAATATATTGAGAAAGGTTAAGGGAACCTAAGTAATAAGATCCCGGGTATGATCCTTCAAACGATAAACGAAAACGAAAGTTAAGCGAACCGTATAACAGATCAGCGGTCATTAGGCAAACAATTAGGAAGTTAATCAAAGGAATTAGAGAGGATGATGTCACCCAACCAATGAGAAGAGGACAAGGAGGGGAGGATGACATCATGAGGATGACTCAAGCATGACATGGGAAGGAAGGAGATGTGGTGGCTTTTTAACCACACAAAATCAAGGGCAACTAGGTAATTTACTAAAACAAACACAAAAATCAAACCAACCAAGCCAAGCAAATCATTTTTCATCAAAATTAAAAAGAAACCAAGGTATTGTTCTTCATGCTCTCGGCCAAAACAGAACCAGAACACTAAAACTGCTGTATCTCCTTCATTTCTCACTCAAATATTGTGTTCTATAGCTCATTGGAAAGGTATTGAGATGACCTACAACTCTTGTTCACAAGTCTCGTCCAAATAATCATGTTAAGACCCTCATTTTTACAGTTCTTTAAATCGGACTTTTAGAAACTTCAAAGCCTAACTTTGTGTTCTTGATTTCTTTGGAAAGATCAAGCTTGTAGGAGGCTCCCTAAGGCTTCTTAGCAACTTAACACCTCCCAAGGAAGGTATAAACTTCAAACCCTAGCCTTTACTTTATTTGTTAGTAAGTTTAATGGTTGGTGTTGTGAAATGAGAAGCATGGATTGTGATTATTAGTAGTTTGGTTTGATTTGGAAGTATTTTTGGTAATTGAAGCTTGATTATAGTTCATAGGTCTTGATTGTGGTTGTTTGAGTTGAAAACCTTGGAGATTATGGACTGATGTGGTATGGTTTAGGTGAAGTTTTGTTGTATTGATGGTTATGAGTTGGTTGGTGGTTAATTGGAGTAGTTTAAACATTGGTAATCGCGTAAACATAGCCGTCGTAACGTCCGATTTTCTTTGGACTGTTTTTGTGCATAACATTAGGACCCGAGAACCCCCTGCTAGATTATGACCACTGCCATGTTTAGATAGCTCATGTTACGAGCTTCGTTTTGATATGTAGTTCGTTCGATTCCGATGCACGGTTTAGGAGAAACGACCGTTTCAAGTAACGGCGTTTCGCGAACGAAACTTTTCCCCTCGCCTTACTTTGAAACATAGGTTAAAGACCAAAAAGGGTTAATTAATGCATGAAACATTTATGGTAAGTGTGTTAGGCAGTTAGTAAGACACTCGCGAAGGAATCGCCTTAAAACTCGTAAAGGTTAAATTATTAAAAATGGTGGAGCCGAGGGTACTCGAGTGACTTAAGAGAATCAGTAAGCGCAAAACAAGCGTTAGAGTCTAAGTTAGTTAAAGTATAGATTTACAAGTGACTTTGGTTTAATTCCAACTTACTTGTTGTTTATAGGTTACCAGACTCGTCCCGAGCCATTCGTAACCCCCAGTCGCTCAGGCAAGTTTTCTACCCGTTATACTTTTGTTGTGATGTAAATATATGTATATGCATTATCTTGTGATAAGTGCATGATTGTTATTAGCAAATTTTGCGATATATTGGAGCATGCTGATATGGTATATATGCATGTCTGTTTCGTAATCTTGATATATATCTGTTGATTCAATTGATTCAGTTGATAATACCTATGCTAGAGGATAGCGGTAATTTGCATATACCCTTAGTATAGGGACCCAAAGGTGAAAATATTTTCTAAAACCGGGAGTCGAGGATCCTGAGTAGGTTTTGTATATATGGATATATATATATATATACTTATATATATATATATATATATATATATATGGTCATAGTTTTCAAAACTATTAATCGAATAAGGCTTATTCGATAATTTTAGCTTTATTTTATTATTGAATATTATTTCGAATATTATTCGAAGGCGTATGACTCCTTTATATTAAATGAATATTATTTTGAATATTCATTCGAGGACTTATGACTCCTTTTATTTTATTATCTGAATATTATTTGAATATTCATTCGAGGGCTTATTACTCAGTTTATATTATTTAATGAATATTATTTGAATATTCATTTGAGGATCTATGACTCCGATTATTTGCTGAGATATATTCTTTATTTTATTAAATAATAAGGTGTCAATAATCAAACTTATTTTCGATTATTCAAATAAAGATAGTACTTTCATATAAGTATATCTTTGGTTATTTGATATCCATTTCAAGTATAAGTTGTAATACTTCTACTTCAATTATTTTTATAAAGATTATTCTTTATGGGAATATTATTTAAATAATAATATTCAGTCATTTTCTAAATATTCTGGGGACTGATTTACTTCATTAAATCAGTTTTACTCCAAACACTCTATAAAGTGTTTTCAAGTCTTCAAAATGATTTTTAAAAGTTAGAGCGGATCCCAAAACTCATTTTTATATTTAAGATCTTCCTTTTTAAGGGGATTTAAATACTCGATCAAAACCTGAGGGATCCGGCTCTGTGGTATGTTTTATATTCGCAACAAGGTTGTTGTTTTGATAAATGAATTGATTACTTACCCAACACTCGGGAAGTAAAATTCTTGGAACAAGTTAATCCATTAACAGGCATCGCCTGGGAAATATCGGTGAGTTCTCCTTTCCAAATAGATACGACTTCTTGGTGGAGCCGTATCAACAAGTTTCTACTTGGGGAAAGTGGGGACAAGCTTTACGTTTCAGAGTCATGGATTTCATCTGAACTAGGAGTGGCGTAAGTGGCCGAGTAGCGCCGGCCCAGCCTTATTATATTGGCCCAAATGGCCTGGAAGTTCCGCTAAGGCGGTCCATTCCTTAGGAGTTCAGTGTTCGGTTGACAAGTAAATCCGACGGGTTCTCCTCTACATGTAGAAAATGGTGGGGTTGTACTACTACGACTGATCATCGTAAGTGGTCTTCCTGGCGCGGCAAACTCCCGTAATGAGTTCATCATCCAATTGGATAATTTCTGCAACACTACCCAGAGCACTTCGATAGAAAGGCTACGGTTGGGCGATTGTTGAGTGTTGGCAGGGTCAAGTTTTCAAAATGATGTTTGCATCAAATGAAGTATCTCGTAACTTCATTTTATTTTGATGATATTTTAAAGATTTAATCTATTCAAATCTGGTCTTGTAGTCTCATCTATGTGATGAACTTTTGAAACTAATTATAACTTGAATGGTGGTAGTTCAAGTAGTATTTGGAAAAGATATAAGTATATTGGAGTATCTTGTAACTTCATCTTTTAAACTTATATCTAGTAAATGATTATCTTATGCATGACAAAGATTTTCAGAAAAACGTTGTGACAAGGTTAGATATATGAGATCACCTTGCAACGATATTTTTATACAGTTATACACTGGAACTCTGTGTGTATTATGCATGGAAGAGGACTTCCAATATTTTGAAAAGTATATATGTATATATATACTGAATATTTTGCGACTTCATCGCATTAAGATATCAACTTGGTTCATTTCTTTTGACCAAGACTTTTATGAGTACTATGAGAAGGCTCATATACTATTAATCATTATACATATTATTTTGGTGGGCTTGCTGCTCACCCTTGCTTTCTTCTTTCATCACACAACAACAGATAGAAAAGATGAACAGAACCAAGCTCCCGATTCGCAAGCGATTAGGAGACGTTCCGCAGTTTTCTAGAAGCATTGATGCCGCCGTAGCTGAGGTAGGAACTACCAATAGGCTAGGCTTTCAACTTTTGATGTACCAGATTTATTTATATTTATGAATTGTAATAATGGCAAAGAAATGTAAATTTATTCAGAAAACCTTTTAAGGTGTATTGGCAGATAATTGTGGAATAAAACGACTTGTGATTATTTTTGGATATTCATCTCTGAGACTATAACTTGTGGTGTGTGTGTTTATTGTGGGGTCACAGTACAGAGTAGTTGATTATTTATTAAGATTGGGTGTTGTTAAGGGAAATGGAACTCGTGACAACCCGGATCCCCGACCCCGGATTTGGGGGTGTTACAAAAATGGTATCAGAGCTAAGCGTTATAAACCTCAGAGATGATGGGACGTTAAGATAATAAGTTCACTAAGATAATAAGAACTCTTGCCAAGTTCATAGTCGGACTACCTAACGTAGTACTGACAGTTAAAACCCTTATGGGAACCCTTATAAATGTAGCGATAGAAGCGTAGTTCGTTATCGTATATGGTAGCGGGACTCCGAACCCTGAAGTTGAGGAACATCAACGCGATGATGTTTTATTACTAATTGGAGATCAGATTGTGGATCCAATAGAGCGTCCTAACGCAGGACCAGATGATGTTGATATTGAGGATGTAGCGGTTGAGGATGTTGTCCTAGAAAGGATAGTTGCTGAGGAGGATCCCATGGAGGATCCTGACGAGATTGGATAAAGGACCACTGATGAATTGATGACCCTGGTTGGGTCGACTACCAGAGGTAGGATTGGCCGGTCACTACCGGAGGTTCGTTCAAGTATGTAAAGATAGTAACCCCTTTAACGCGGCTTACTCGTAAGACTGAGAAGTTCGAATGGACAGAGAAATGCGAGAACAGCTTTCAAGAACTGAAGCAGAGGTTGGTGATGGCCCCTATGCTGGCATTGCCGGATGGAAAAGGAGATTTTGTGAAGTGTAGTGACGCTTCGCACAAGGGCTTAGGGTGCGTGCTTATGCAGCACGGTAAGGTAATCGCGTACATGTCAAGACAATTAAGGTAATATGAAATTCGATATCCCCGCCCATGAGCTTAGGCTCGTGGCAATAGTTTTACCCTAAAGATTGGAGGCACTACTTGTATGGAGAGAAGTGCGAGAATTACCTTAGCCATAAGTGCTCTAGTACATTTTCACGTAGAAAGAGCTCAACATATGCCAGAGGAGGCAGTTAGAGCTAATCAAGAATAATGATTGGGAGATTCTTTATCATTCGGGGAAAGCCAATATGGTGGCTGATGCCCTTAGTAAAAAGGAGAGACTCAAGATGATAATGTCTTTTGGAGAGTTTATAAGAGATTTTGAGAAAATGGAAATAGTAGTGAAGGTAACCGGAGCCGGTACCGAAAAGCTGTTTGAGATAGCAATACAGCCCGAAGTATTGGAAAAGAACATATTGTGCCAGTAAAAGTGATGAATGAAGGCAGAGAGCCAACAAATAGGTATGAGATTAATACCGAGAGAGATGATAAGGGAATAATGAGGTATTCCTATAGAATTTGGGTTCCAAAGGTTTAAGAGCTTAAAGATGAAATCTTAGATGAAAGCTAGTTTGAGGAATAAGAGTTAGAGCAAACCCTGAACGTGATAGTCAGGGAGGTTGCCACCAAGACAAAAGGAACCCATAACATGATGAAGTGGAAAATGAGGATTTAAATTATGTAAGATGACCCCAATTATGGGGAGTAGGAAGAAATATTTAGACTGAGGAAACAAAAGTCGAGTAAGGACAGGAGACCCGAGATGGTACCCCTATACGGCAATTCATGGACCTGTCTAAAGAGAACTTAGACTATTATCCCCAACCACCACCCTGAGGAGACAGTGCGGTGGGAAATTCTTTCATGACCTTTAAGTCGCTAAGCTCTCAGAGTTCCAAGGAACAAGCTGACCCAGTCGAGGCAAGAGCCTGGCTAAAGGAAATAGATGAATCATTTGAGATTCTAAATGATTGACGAACCACAAAAGACTGTTTTGTCACTTACCCTCCTAAGAGAGAGACCACCCGCTGGTGAAAGGCCAAGGAAGGCACGGAGCAAGAGATTATAATAAACTGATTTAAGTTCAGTCAATTGTTTTCAGGAAAGTACTTCCCAAGGTTATGGAGATAGTGTAAAAGCTTAAGAGCCAGAACAAAGGCAGATGAGTATGATGAATTATGAATCTAAGTTGTAAAAGTTATCAAGATTCATTCTGAAGACACGAATCTAATATGACGGGATGTTTGAAATCAATGCTTATGTTGTGTTGGTTCATGAAATAACGATAAGAGAAAGGAATATTAAGGCAAGAGAGTTTGAGGAATGATAAGGGAGTTGGGTATGAGGAAACCCTAAAGACTCGTAGAAATAGAAATAGAAAAGTAGGTAATCGTCCGGATGAGAGTGATTCACCATGAGTTAAATTGATGGTTGAAGGTATAAGAGATACATATATTTTATCCCCTGTAAGTTGGGAAGATTTGAGGAAACCTTGAGATAATTCGAAGGATAAATAATGAGACGCGGATAGACTGAGGAGACAAGAAAGTAAGAAATTAAGAAAATTGGGTGAAGGAAGTGACCTTCAAGAAGGTAGAGTGTAAGACCGGTGGCATGATACCCAGAAAGGGAGACGCCAGATATGAAAGATATCCCAACATTGAGATGACTGTTGAGATAAACAACAAAAGTAAATAAGGAATTATTAAGAAGAAGTTCACGTTGAACATGACCAATATTTTCCAGAACATCCATGTTATCATTACCAAATCAAGAAAGAAAAGTGGATGACCATTGTTATCTTTTGGAGGCCATATGGATTGACCTCAATTTGAATAAGGATGCTATTATGAAGTTAGGTATAGACTATCGAGGTGGGACTGATTGAATAAGACACCCTTATCAGGGATATATGACTTGATTTATCCATGGAAGGATGCAGGTACCTTTTAAAGGTGGAATTAAGGATAGAACATCGGTAACTTAAAATGAATCCTAGGGGAATGCATAAAGGTTGGAATTTCACCCTTAATAGGGACAGTATGAGTTTTGACAGTATGATTTGGAAAGGGTTAATGTAGCAACAACCTTTAATAATCAGTGGAGAAATTTTTCAGAAGTATATAGACAATGGTTCTAGTAATAGTAAATGGTATTTTAATATGCCCTGTATCTAGGGAATACAGGAGGAACGATTGAAGGATAACCTTAGAGGTTTTACAAGGAGAAAGGTAATATTCAAAATTTTCAAGAATAGAAATGTTGATAAAGGAAATATGACGTAATTATAATGTTGCCAAGTGGGGCACGTGTTAAACCACGAGAAAGTATGGATCGAACCAGTAATGGTCGAAATTATTCAGGGCAATTAGGACTTAAGATAAAAGATGTTCTAATTATGATTGAGAGTCAGTCATGACAGTGATTAACCTCTAAAGACTGAGGCAATAACTTATGGAAAAATGGTGATTTTTTTTTTACTCATCAGATTTTAAGGAAAGCATTTTCATATAAGCTGTGATTGAAATAAGGTAGAAAATTTATTTGGAGATGGTTAAAGTGACATTGACTGTAAGGAAATTTTACTATCAGGAAAGGCCAAAGAGGTGGCCGACACTTTAAAGGTAAGAGGATAATTATAGGCGCTTGTGCCAAAAGAATACAGTGATGATGGTTAAAACTGTGAAGGTTGTATTATGGTTTGGAAGATTGACATTCCTTCTGATGACTGTGCAATACCCAGCCGTAATAGTAGTTGGTAAAGGTTTAATTCGTGTAATCGCCATGAGCGGGCTATCTATCTTAGAAGGTACTATCTTGAGAATGAGCCTGGACCATGTTTCAAAAGGACTAAACGAACCTTTGAGTAAGTCTTCTATTTAAGGCATATGATTTAGAATGGTATTAACCTGCTATCGTTGCTTTGATTGAAACTCTTCTAAAATTTTATCTGCTTCATGTCATGTATGTATGTCAGGATCAGGAGTGTTCTTCATGAATCAGAAATGGTGATTATGTTACCTCCTTAGAAGGATTTGATACGACATGTATGGATTCCGTATGGTTAGCTATTAAGATTTCATGGAAAGTGAATGATGACAGTGGGTCAGTGGTGGACCATAGTAAGGCAGCAATGATTCTGCGAGTAACGAGCTGATTACAACCGTGAGAGTTGTATTGGAATGGATGTTGAGATTGAGTGCCACTAATCGGGTCGTGGTAGTGTATAAGTTATCATTGATAGACTAATTAAGTAGAGTATCTACCTAGTGAATATTTATTCTTTCTTATCAATAGAGAGTCGTATTATTATACGAAGAAGGTTGCGGTATAGAAATGGGTTCTAGTAACGATGAGGTCTAGAATGAGATCCTAGATTCGATTTTCGATGTCGAGGGAGTTTCAAAGGTGATTGTGTATAAGCTCGAGGAAGAGCATGGGTCCATAGAATGATGAACGGAATAGAAATATTTAGGCATGGGAAATACGATGCTATAATACTTGATGCTGATATAAATACGTTTATGTTTTGTTCTCCTATGACAAACCTCTATAATTCAGAGGTAGGTTCCAAGCCAGATATTTTGTGGCAGTATATATATATTTTTTTATATATACAATTCTCTTCAGTTCGTTCTTTTCTCTTCTTTTCATTTCATGTAATCTGAGAAGAACAACCCTTCCAGAAGGGGAGGTATTGCCGAATGACTATCTATCTGTGTGATAGAAGCCTAGTAGGATACCATCTATTGTTTAATTGCTTGTCAAGTACTAAAGGTTGGCCACCTTCTGTACTAACTATGCAATATAACAAGTGTTCATGATCATAGTGATCTCTCAACAAATTCCTTTACTTCTATATGATTGATCAAACTTTGGGAAATAGAAACAGCAAAAAAAGGAGTAATAAAGTTGTGGTAGTATTCGAAATGGAAACACATTCGTGATACTAAGGTTGAAGTGGTTATTAAAAGGTTATAGAATGCTAACGAGCAAAAGTATAACTAGTATAATATTAGGAACGGAAGGTTGTAGCGATTACGAACTAGAAAAGAATGGGTATTGAGAAGCAAAAGCTCTAATGCTAAATGCTATAATGAGAGTCTGTGCAATAGACTTGAAAGAATTTGGAATGATCACTTAACGCGGATTTAGTTATATCACGACAATAGATCATATGTCATTATCGAGGTGTCACCTTATGAGATCCTTGAGGGAATATAATGTCGATCTCCCTTATGTTAGGATGAAGTTGTAGAGCGCAAGATGCTCAGACCAGTAGTGGTCCAAAGGACCAAGGATATAATAGATCTAATCAGAGGACGGCTGGTAGTAGCCCAAGATAGGAACACGAAGTATGTTGATTTGACACGAAAGGACAAGGAATAGGAAGTGGGGGACCTAGTGTTGTTATAGGTATTCCCTTGGAAAGGAAGGATGAGGTTCGGAAAGAAAGGGAAGCTAAGTCCACGAATTGTTGGACCCTTGGATATATTAAGACATATTGGGAAGATAGCATATGAGCTAGCCCTACCCCCGAATATGTAGCAAGTTCATAATGTGTTCCACGTATCAATGTTAAGAAAATGTAATTCGGAAGCCAGATAAATAGGGGCATATGAGCGCATAGGCATGCGACCAGACATAACCTATAGGGAGCAACCAGAAAGGGTTATAGATCGAAAAGGGACAAGTGCTTAGGAGAAGGGTTATCAAACTAGTCAGAGTTTGATGGTAGAACCACAATGTGGGAAAATTGACTTGAGAGTTAGAAAGTGCAATACTAAGAAAGTATCCCTATTCATTTCTATCTGATTCCGGGACGGAATCCTTTTAAGGAGGGGAGACTGTAATAACCCCAATTTTTGGAAATTTTTGAAACCCTTATGAATAGTGTTTTTGCTGAATGAGAAAACTTTTCATGCCACACTATGTAGGGGTTCTGATATGGATATTCTGAGATTTTATTAGTACTTTATATGGGATATAAGTGTATGTAAAGATCGTCAGAATCCAAATCCGAACACTTTGATTTTTCCCGGAAATCTAATAGATACGGAAAGAATTGAGTATAAGGTAACAGGATAAAAAGGATTTAAATTAAAGGATTATAGGAGAGGATCATAAAAGGAATATAATATATTGAGAAAGGTTAAGGGAACCTAAGTAATAAGATCCCGGGTATGATCCTTCAAACGATAAACGAAAACGAAAGTTAAGCGAACCGTATAACAGATCAGCGGTCATTAGGCAAACAATTAGGAAGTTAATCAAAGGAATTAGAGAGGATGATGTCACCCAACCAATGAGAAGAGGACAAGGAGGGGAGGATGACATCATGAGGATGACTCAAGCATGACATGGGAAGGAAGGAGATGTGGTGGCTTTTTAACCACACAAAATCAAGGGCAACTAGGTAATTTACTAAAACAAACACAAAAATCAAACCAACCAAGCCAAGCAAATCATTTTTCATCAAAATCAAAAAGAAACCAAGGTATTGTTCTTCATGCTCTCGGCCAAAACAGAACCAGAACACTAAAACTGCTGTATCTCCTTCATTTCTCACTCAAATATTGTGTTCTATAGCTCATTGGAAAGGTATTGAGATGACCTACAACTCTTGTTCACAAGTCTCGTCCAAATAATCATGTTAAGACCCTCATTTTTACAGTTCTTTAAATCGGACTTTTAGAAACTTCAAAGCCTAACTTTGTGTTCTTGATTTCTTTGGAAAGATCAAGCTTGTAGGAGGCTCCCTAAGGCTTCCTAGCAACTTAACACCTCCCAAGGAAGGTATAAACTTCAAACCCTAGCCTTTACTTTATTTGTTAGTAAGTTTAATGGTTGGTGTTGTGAAATGAGAAGCATGGATTGTGATTATTAGTAGTTTGGTTTGATTTGGAAGTGTTTTTGGTAATTGAAGCTTGATTATAGTTCATAGGTCTTGATTGTGGTTGTTTGAGTTGAAAACCTTGGAGATTATGGACTGATGTGGTATGGTTTAGGTGAAGTTTTGTTGTATTGATGGTTATGAGTTGGTTGGTGGTTAATTGGAGTAGTTTAAACATTGGTAATCGCGTAAACATAGCCGTCGTAACGTCCGATTTTCTTTGGACTGTTTTTGTGCATAACATTAGGACCCGAGAACCCCCTGCTAGATTATGACCACTGCCATGTTTAGATAGCTCATGTTACGAGCTTCGTTTTGATATGTAGTTCGTTCGATTCCGATACACGGTTTAGGAGAAACGACCGTTTCAAGTAACGGCGTTTCGCGAACGAAACTTTTCCCCTCGCCTTACTTTGAAACATAGGTTAAAGACCAAAAAGGGTTAATTAATGCATGAAACATTTATGGTAAGTGTGTTAGGCAGTTGGTAAGACACTCGCGAAGGAATCGCCTTAAAACTCATAAAGGTTAAATTATTAAAAATGGTGGAGCCGAGGGTACTCGAGTGACTTAAGAGAATCAGTAAGCGCAAAACAAGCATTAGAGTCTAAGTTAGTTAAAGTATAGATTTACAAGTGACTTTGGTTTAATTCCAACTTACTTGTTGTTTATAGGTTACCAGACTCGTCCCGAGCCATTCGTAACCCCCAGTCGCTCAGACAAGTTTTCTACCCGTTATACTGTTGTTGTGATGTAAATATATGTATATGCATTATCTTGTGATAAGTGCATGATTGTTATTAGCAAATTTTGTGATATATTGGAGCATGCTGATATGGTATATATGCATGTCTGTTTCGTAATCTTGATATATATCTGTTGATTCAATTGATTCAGTTGATAATACCTATGCTAGAGGATAGCGGTAATTTGCATATACCCTTAGTATAGGGACCCAAAGGTGAAAATATTTTCTAAAACCGGGAGTCGAGGATCCTGAGTAGGTTTTGTATATATGGATATATATATATATACTTATATATATATATATGGTCATAGTTTTCAAAACTATTAATCGAATAAGGCTTATTCGATAACTTTAGCTTTATTTTATTATTGAATATTATTTCGAATATTATTCGAAGGCGTATGACTCCTTTATATTAAATGAATATTATTTTGAATATTCATTCGAGGACTTATGACTCCTTTTATTTTATTATCTGAATATTATTTGAATATTCATTCGAGGGCTTATGACTCAGTTTATATTATTTAATGAATATTATTTGAATATTCATTTGAGGATCTATGACTCCGATTATTTGCTGAGATATATTCTTTATTTTATTAAATAATAAGGTGTCAATAATCAAACTTATTTTCGATTATTCAAATAAAGATAGTACTTTCATATAAGTATATCTTTGGTTATTTGATATCCATTTCAAGTATAAGTTGTAATACTTCTACTTCAATTATTTTTATAAAGATTATTCTTTATGGGAATATTATTTAAATAATAATATTCAGTCATTTTCTAAATATTCTGGGGACTGATTTACTTCATTAAATCAGCTTTACTCCAAACACTCTATAAAGTGTTTTCAAGTCTTCAAAATGATTTTTAAAAGTTAGAGCGGATCCCAAAACTCATTTTTATATTTAAGATCTTCCTTTTTAAGGGGATTTAAATACTCGATCAAAACCTGAGGGATCCGGCTCTGTGGTATGTTTTATATTCGCAACAAGGTTGTTGTTTTGATAAATGAATTGATTACTTACCCAACACTCGGGAAGTAAAATTCTTGGAACAAGTTAATCCATTAACAGGCATCGCCTGGGAAATATCGGTGAGTTCTCCTTTCCAAATAGATACGACTTCTTGGTGGAGCCGTATCAACAAGTTTCTACTTGGGGAAAGTGGGGACAAGCTTTACGTTTCAGAGTCATGGATTTCATCTGAACTAGGAGTGGCGTAAGTGGCCGAGTAGCGCCGGCCCAGCCTTATTATATTGGCCCAAATGGCCTGGAAGTTCCGCTAAGGCGGTCCATTCCTTAGGAGTTCAGTGTTCGGTTGACAAGTAAATCCGACGGGTTCTCCTCTACATGTAGAAAATGGTGGGGTTGTACTACTACGACTGATCATCGTAAGTGGTCTTCCTGGCGCGGCAAACTCCCGTAATGAGTTCATCATCCAATTGGATAATTTCTGCAACACTACCCAGAGCACTTCGATAGAAAGGCTACGGTTGGGCGATTGTTGAGTGTTGGCAGGGTCAAGTTTTCAAAATGATGTTTGCATCAAATGAAGTATCTCGTAACTTCATTTTATTTTGATGATATTTTAAAGATTTAATCTATTCAAATCTGGTCTTGTAGTCTCATCTACGTGATGAACTTTTGAAACTAATTATAACTTGAACGGTGGTAGTTCAAGTAGTATTTGGAAAAGATATAAGTATATTGGAGTATCTTGTAACTTCATCTTTTAAACTTATATCTAGTAAATGATTATCCTATGCATGACAAAGATTTTCAGAAAAATGTTGTGACAAGGTTAGATATATGAGATCACCTTGCAACGATATTTTTATACAGTTATACACTGGAACTCTGTGTGTATTATGCATGGAAGAGGACTTCCAATATTTTGAAAAGTATATATGTATATATATACTGAATATTTTGCGACTTCATCGCATTAAGATATCAACTTGGTTCATTTCTTTTGACCAAGACTTTCATGAGTACTATGAGAAGGCTCATATACTATTAATCATTATACATATTATTTTGGTGGGCTTGCTGCTCACCCTTGCTTTCTTCTTTCATCACACAACAACAGATAGAAAAGATGAACAGAACCAAGCTCCCGATTCGCAAGCGATTAGGAGACGTTCCGCAGTTTTCTAGAAGCATTGATGCCGCCGTAGCTGAGGTAGGAACTACCAATAGGCTAGGCTTTCAACTTTTGATGTACCAGATTTATTTATATTTATGAATTGTAATAATGGCAAAGAAATGTAAATTTATTCAGAAAACCTTTTAAGGTGTATTGGCAGATAATTGTGGAATAAAACGACTTGTGATTATTTTTGGATATTCATCTCTGAGACTATAACTTGTGGTGTGTGTGTTTATTGTGGGGTCACATTACAGAGTAGTTGATTATTTATTAAGATTGGGTGTTGTTAAGGGAAATGGAACTCGTGACAACCCGGATCCCCGACCCCGGATTTGGGGGTGTTACACTAAGGGTATATGCAAGTTACCGCTATCCTCTAGCATAGGTATTATGCAACTATAAGCATTTGAACCAACAGATATATAAATCAAGAATATGAAACAGGCATGCATATATACCATATCACATGCTACAATATAATGCAAGAATTTGCTAATAACCAATATGCATTTATCGCAAGATCATGCATATACATATATTCATCACAACAACAGTATAACGGGTAGAAAACTTGCCTGAGCGACTTGGGGTGATAAAAGGCTCGGGACGAGTCTGGTAACCTATAAACAACAAGTAAGTTGGAATTAAACCAAAATCACTTGTAAATCTATACTTTAACTAACTTAGACTCTAACGCTTGTTTTGCGCTCACTGATTTGCTTAAGTCACTCGGGTATCCTCGGCTCCACCATTTTTAATAATTTAACCTTTACGAGTTTTAAAGCGATTCCTTCGCGAGTGTCTTACCAACTGCCTAAAACACTTACCATAAATGTTTCATACATTAATTAACCCTTTTTGGTCTTTAACCTATGTTTCAAAGTAAGGCGAGGGGAAAAGTTTCGTTCGCGAAACGCCGTTACTTGAAACGGTCGTTTCTCCTAAACCGTGCATCGGAATCGAACGAACTACATATCAAAACGAAGCTCGTAACATGAGTTATCTAAACATGGCAGTGGTCATAATCTAGCAGGGGGTTCTCGGGTCCTAATGCTATGCACAAAAACAGTCCAAAGAAAATCGGACGTTACGACGGCTATGTTTACGCGATTTCCCAATTTTAAGCCATTCAAAACCAACCACAAACCAACCTCAAATCCAACATACAACCAACATCCATCCTTATCACATCATAACAACCCCAACCAATTCAATTTAATCATTCATACTTATGCCTAAGCTTAACTTTAATCATACTTAAGTTCTTTTAATCAAAACCACAACATTTACCATTCCATTTCACTACCATTTCAAATCCCAAACTCTAAATCACAACAACAAGCTACAATAGCACCCTACTAATCAAAATCATCTTATAGTATATAGGAATCTAGGGTTTGGAGATGGTATACCTTCCTTTGAGTGGTGGGAGGAGCTAGGAAGCCTTAAGAAGCTTTGAGAAGTCTTAAGAATGCTTGGATCTTCAAGAAAAACAAGAAAAACTTCAAGTTAAAAACTTGAAAACACTATTCATAGTCTTCTTCTTTGATTAAATGAAGAAGATGGAGAAGGAATTGATGGCTTAAACTCATGATATAGCCCTAACTAAGCATGAAGATGATTAGGGAATTAACTCACCAATTTAGGAGGCTTGGATCTTGAGTTTTTGAATTCTTGCCCATTTGCAATAGTAAAAAGCCGAGAGCATGATGAACCATGCCTTGGTTTCTTTTTGATTTTGATGAAAATGATTTTGCTTGGCTTGGTTGGCTTGTTTTTGTGTTTGATTTAGTTAATTACCTTGTTGCCCTTGAATTTGTGTGGTTAAAAAGCCACCACACCTCCTTCCTTCCCATGTCATGCTTGTGTCACCTTGCACATGTCATAATGCTCCCACTTGTCCACACCTTGTGGTTTGATGATGTCACAATCCCTGACTTCTTGTACAAGCTTGTCTCTTGGTCACTTATTTGTTTTACGGTTCGCTTATCTTTCGTTCTCGTTTATCGTTTGAGGGATCATACCCGGGATCTTATTACTTAGGTTCCCTTAACCTTTCTCAATATATTATATTCCTTTTATGATCCTCTCCTATAATCCTTTAATTTAAATCCTTTTTATCCTGTTACCTTATACTCAATTCTCTCCTTATCTTGTGGATTTCCGGGAAAAATCAAAGTGTTCGAAATTGGATTCTGACGATCTTTACATACACTTATATACCACATAGAGTACTAATAATATCCCATAAGATCAATAACAGAACCCCTACATAGCGTGGCATGAAAAGTTTTCTCGTTCAGCAAAAACACTATTCATAAGGGTTTCAAAATTTCTCAAAAAATTGGGGTTATTACAGGTGAACTATGCCTTGATGGCAAATGCTGATAGCAGTTCTGAAGCTGCTGAGTTAAAGGTACCTCAAACAACTTATGCTTTTCATACTGATGATATTACTGAGTTGAGAAGATATCTTAAAACCATGTTCATTAGTTATAGAGATCAAATTTAACATGTGAAAGATTAACTTCTGAAAATCTTGCTTATAAAAAGAGGAATGATTATTTAGAAAAAGAGTTAGTTATGTTCCATCAAACTCGGAAAGATAGAGATGATGCTTTCTATGTTAGAGATGAAGTGCTTAAAGTGAATGAATCTCTAAAAACTGAGTTAGAAAAGGAAAGAGAGATTATCAGGACTTGGACTAACTCTGGCAGAACAACTCAGAATTTGTTAAGTAGTGGAAATTGGAAAGAGGGCTTAGGTTATGGGGATGATAAGAATAATAAAGGAACTGTAGAAATTGAGCCTATAGTTGTTAAACAAAAGCCAAAGGTAAATCCTGTTAAGTTTGTAGTTGTAAAGTCTGATATTGATAAATCAGAAGTTAAAGAGAAATTAACTTCTGACAAACCAAAACAGGATAAGCCAACTGAAGTTAACATAGGCTTAATGACAAAGAAGCAGCTTAAGCATAAGCTGAAAGATGTTAAGAATGTAAACAAGGTAAAGCCACCTAGGAAAAATAGGAATGGAAAGGAAGGTGTGAATAAAAGCAATGATTATAAGCTTGTTCTTAATGCTCCTAGAAAGAAATGTTATAACTGTGGAAATTCTAACCATCTGACTTCTTTTTGCAGGAAGAATAAGAACATTAACTCACCTTCAAAATCAGGAGTTAAGAGTCAGTTTGTTAGATATAGGCCACAAAATCCTTGTTTTCATTGTGGTAGTTTATGGCATTCCATTTATACTTGTAAGGAATATCATAGTTTGTACTACGATTATTATCAAATAAAACCTTCTTTAAAGAAAGTTAGCATTGTTCCTTCTAGTGTAAGTTCTGATGCAAAGTCTGATACTGTAAATTCTGATAAGAAAATTGTTGACATAAACTCTGATGTTAAATCCACTGCAAATGTTAACAAACTTAATAAGGCCAAAGGATCCAAGCAAGTCTGGGTCCTTAAAACTAATCATTAGTGGTCTTTGTGATTGCAGGGCAACAGGAAAAACATTCTAGTTCTGGACAGTGGATGTTCAGGACATATGACTGGAAATAAAGCCCTGCTATCAGAATTTGTGGAGAAAGCTGGCCCAGGTGTTTCTTATGGAGATGGCATGGGAAAAACTCTGGGATATGGAAATATCAATCTTGGGAATGTCATCATTGAAAAAGTAGCTCTAGTCTCAGGACTTAAACATAATCTGCTAAGTGTTAGTCAAATCTGTGACAGAGGTTATCATGGGGATTTCTTTGAAGAACACTGTGAAGTTGTAAGCAAATCTACAGGCAATGTTGTTATGAAAGGATACAGGCATGGTAACATTTATGAAGCCAAGCTTTCAACAAGTTCTAATGGTTCTGCAATCTTTCTGTTAAGCAGAGCCATTAATTGAAGAAAGCTGGGATTGGCACAAGAAACTCTCTCATTTAAATTTTAACAATATAAATGAACTTGTCAAGAAAGATCTTGTGAGAGGACTGCCAAAATCAGTATTTGCTCCTGATGGCCTTTATGATTCCTGTCAAAAGGCAAAACAAAGAAAATCTTCATTCAAGAGCAAGACTGAATCTTCAATTCTTGAGTCTTATCACTTTCTACATGTTGATCTATTTGGTCCAGTGAATGTCATATCTATTGCAAGGAAGAAATATGATATGGTCATAGTGGATGAGTTCACCAGATACACATGGGTGTATTTCTTGCACACAAAAAGTGAAACTGCATCTATCTTGATTGATCATGTCAAACAACTGGATAAATTGATTAAAGACTCTGTGAAAATAATAAGAAGTGATAATGGCACTGAGTTCAAGAATTTAATCATGGAAGAGTTCTGCAAAGACCATGGAATCAAGCAGGAATTTTCTGCTCCTGGAACTCCACGGAAAAATTGAGTTGTTGAAAGAAAGAATAGAACTCTTATTGAAGCTGCACGAACTATGCTTGATGAAGCGAAGTTACCAACCTATTTTTGGGCTGAAGCTGTGCAGACTGCTTATTTTACTTAGAATTCTACACTTATCAATAAGCATGGAAAGATACCATATGAGATGGTGAAGAAAAAGAAGCCAAATCTGAAGTATTTTCATGTATTTGGATGCAAATGTTTTGTTCTTAATACTCATCCTGAACAGCTATCCAAATTTGATCTAAAAGCTGATGAAGAAATTTTTGTTGGATATCCACTTTCCACAAAAGCCTTCAGAGTCTACAATTTAAGAATAAGGGTTGTCATGGAATCTATCAATGTCTCTTTTAATGATAAGAAGATTACAGGACTTGAAGATTTCGATGATCAAGATCAGCTGAGATTTGTGAATGAAGTTTTAAATTCTGATTCTGTAAATCCTGACAGTCTAAATCCTGATACTGCAAACTCTGATGGGTTAAACTCTGATATTATTGAAACTGTGGTAACTACACCAAAGGAAAATGCACCTGAGCAGAGGGAGCATATTGAAGATCCAACCACATCTCAAGAAGTATCAGTACCAAGAACAGGCTCTTCAAGTTCTGATTCATCAAGTTCTGATGGGCCAAGTTCTGATAATTCTGGAAACTCAAGTTCTGATAATTCTGGAAACTCAAATTCTGAAGGATCCAACTCAGAGAGCATAATTTCAGGGGAGCATCAGAAAATATTGATGGAGACAACATGGATCATGGGGGAGCATCCAGTTCTAGAGATAATCTTCCATCTGCAAGGAAGTGGACGAAAGCACATACACCTGACTTGATTATTGGAGATCCTGAAGCAGGTATTAGAACTAGAACAACAACATCAAATGAATGTCTCTATCACTCTTTTCTTTCTCAGACTGAACCAAAGAAAGTGGAAGAAGCTCTTCAAGATGCTGATTGGGTGCAAGCAATGCAGGAAGAGTTAAATGAATTTGAAAGAAATAAAGTCTGGACCCTGGTGCCAAGACCAAAGAACAGATCTGTTATTGGTACAAAGTGGGTGTTCAGAAACAAAACTGATAGTGATGGCATAATTACAAGGAATAAAGCAAGGCTGGTTGCAAAAGGATATTCTCAATAGGAGGGAATTGATTATGATGAAACATTTGCACCAGTTGCAAGATTGGAAGCCATAAGGATATTTTTGGCTTATGCTGCTCACAAAAAGTTTATAGTCTTTCAAATGGATGTAAAAAGTGCTTTTCTTAATGGAGAATTTGAAGAAGAAGTATATATTGAATAACCTCCAGGTTTTGTAGATTCAAAATTTCCTAATCATGTCTACAGACTTGATAAAGCACTTTATGGCCTTAAGTAAGCTCCAAGAGCATGGTATGAGACCTTAGCTCAGTTTCTTCTGGAAAGTGGATTTAACAGAGGGACTACTGACAAAACATTATTTTATCTCAACCATGTAAAGGACTTACTTTTGGTGCAGATATATGTTGATGATATCATTTTTGGTTCTACAAATGACAGACTTTGTAAGAAGTTTGCCAAGTTAATGCAGTCAAGATATCAAATGAGTATGATGGGAGAACTTAGCAATTTTCTGGGCCTTCAAGTCAAGCAGTATGAAGAAGGAACTTTTATTTGTCAATCTAAGTACACCATAAATTTGTTGAAGAAGTTTGGAATGCAAGATTGTTCAAGTGCATCCACTCATATGGCCACTGCAACAAAATTGGATAAGGATACTGGTACATCAGTATATATTACTGATTAAAGAGGTATGATTTGCTCACTACTCTATTTAACTGTAAGTAGACCTGATATCATGTATGCTACCTGTCTTTGTGCAAGATTTCAAGCAGATCCAAGAGAACCTCACTTAACAGCTGTAAAAAGAATTTTCAAGTATCTTAAGAGTACAGCTGGATTGTGGTATCCCAGAGAATCAGACTTTAAGCTAATAGGTTACTCAGATGCAGATTTTGCAGGATGCAAAATTGACAGGAAAAGCACAAGTGGAAGCTGCCAATTTCTTGGAGGCAGATTGGTTTCTTGGTTTAGCAAGAAACATAAATCAATTTCCACATCAACTGCAGAAGCAGAATACATTGCTGCAGGAAGCTGTTGTGCACAGATTCTTTGGACGAAGAATCAGTTACTGGATTATGGGTTAACATATTCTAAAATCCCTATTTACTGTGATAATCAAAGTGCTATTGCTATGACAAGTAATCCAGTTCAACACTCAATGACAAAGCACATCAGCATTAGGTACCATTTCATAAGGGATCATGTGATGGAAGGTACAGTGGAGTTGCATTTCGTTCCAACAGATCAACAACTAGCAGATATCTACACAAAACCACTATGTGAAGCTACTTTTACAAGATTAGTAAATGAACTTGGAATGGTTTCAGGTTCTTTCTCTAAATCTGCTTAGTTTATGTCCTGATACATCAGACTTTATGATCAGTATTTACAGATATTACTATCTTTGTGTATTCTGTGCTTGAATTTAAATTTTCTAAGTGCTGATTGTTGTCTGATGTGAATTTCTAAACTCTGATAGTGATATGAATGTTTCTGTGAATATTCAATCTAATGAGGATAACTGTGCTAGATGCTGACCTAGTAGTCTTTAACATAGTGATGATCCCATGTATGCAGTAATTGTTTATGTGGAAATCTTTTAACGCTAGCAAATTCTGACACTGAGCTTAGTTATATTTACTTTGTGTATCTTATTACTAAGTCAAAAACTAGAATAGTGCTTCTTATCTGTTAAGTTCTGATGTTGGTAAATCTTATGGATGTACTAAGTGCTGATAAATCTCACTTATCAAAAGAAAAAGAAAAAGAAAAGAAATAAAAATCAGGTACTCCTTTGAGATCTAGAGAAAAATACATGTGGAAGGGAAGACCCAAGTGCATTGCTGGTATTAAGTAATATGTATTAGAAAAGCAAAATAAATTTTCTTGGTGACTTTTCACATTCTCTGATTACTGGAGAAATACTCTGATAACAACATAAATTCTGATAAGCAGTCGTGACTCACTTACACTGAGAAGCCACTGTAAAAAGGAATTTCAAAAAGTGCATAAAATGAGCATAAAACAGATCTTGGTAAATACTGATCCATAAACGTACACATCTGTTTACCCTGATGTACAACCCACCAACTCATCACAACCAACCCAATCTCCATCCGCACCTACCACAACTACACAAACACCTCAAACTTCTCAACCTCAACCTTCAGCACATCCAGTGAAGCCTTCATCTTCCAAACCAAAGAGGACAAAGACTATACCTCAGTCTCAGCAGAAGAGAAGGAGAATTATTCTAACAGATGAGTCAGATAATGTGGAACAGGTTCCCCTATCAGAACCTGTTGTTGTAGAAGCTGAGAAGATCACTTCTCAGAAAGATACTGAAACTGGGAGTTCTAGGCCCCTCAAAAGGCTTAGAAAGATAAATTCTGATGATAAAGCTCCCACAGTGTCTCCTCCCTTGAAGAAAGTGAAGAAGCAAAGAGCTCACATGGACACAGTTGAGTCAGATTCAGAAGATTAGGAAGCAGCAGCTAAGGAAGGGGGTCAGGAATCTCTTGTCCCAACAGACCCAATTGTAATTGAATCTCTTCCTTATGTACAACCAGAATTTGCTGAAGCCACTGAATCTACACCACCACTGTCACCAACTCAAGTTCAAGAAACTTCTCAGGACAGAGTTCATGTGTCTCCTATCATTAATCCAGTACATGTTGAAGATACAGGTACAAGTGCTGAAGTAGACATACATAATTTGGTTGTGCCTGAGGTTCTGTACTTGGAAGCTCCACCAACTCAACTCACTCCACCAACAACACCAATTTTGGATGCTGATTTCAATGCCAATATTCCAACAACACCAATTTTGAATCTAGATGATGAAGATCAGATTTTAGGTGGGCATCAAAATTTGGATGTTGATCAGAACTTAGTTGCAGATCAGAATTTAGAGGATGATGTTGAAGCCTCTATAGCCTCGCATACTGTTATTTTATCAGAGGATGTTGATATCGCAGAATCTATAAGTTCTGATGCTGACAATGCTGAAATTACTGGTGAAGCTGCTACAAATGTAGATGCTGATGCAGCTGGTCCTTCAGGACATGCACCTCAACAAACAGTTAACAAAGCTGATTTGATCAAGAAGTTTGTTAGAGAGATGCACCAGTACCTTGGAGTGAAACTCCTAGAGGAAAGGAGTGGACTAAGGAGTGGAACAAAGTTACTTTTGTTCCTAATGAAAAAATTCTTGCTGAGCACCTTGCTAAAGCTGATGAAATGCTGATAAATGATGATTTTAAGGCACAGCTGAGAGTTACTGCATTGAGTACTAGGCACCTTCAAGGTCAACACTCAATAACTCATGACAAGGTGAACAAAATTCAAGAATCACTGATCCAGCAAGATATGAATATAAAATTGGAAAAGAACAGATTTTTCAAACCAGCCTTTGACCGAATTGGGTTGAAAAGACTCAGGAGAAGCAACAAGATCAAATTTCTGAAATTCTAAAGAATCAACTTCTCAGCAACTCAACTCAATGAGATCCAATCCTTAGTGGAATTGCTTGTCTCTCTTCTTCTACCTGCTGATGCCAAAAATGGGTAGAAAGTGATTAAGTCCAAATGCAAATCTATTTAATCACTGAAGGGTAAGGATGATTGAAATGATGACCAGGGAAACTCTGGAATGGGTAGAGGTCATGGTCAAGGCAAAGGTTCTTCATCAAAGACAGCTGAAACTTATATACAGAGATCAAGTTCTGATGCTGGGAGAAGAATAAGTTCTGATACTAGTAAAAGGATAAGTTCTACTGGACATCTAGAGCTTGATGAAGAAATTTCAAAGAGATTATTTCTCAAAGCAAATCCAGGAATGGACTTTGAAAGTCTAAAGGAAGAAGAAGCTAGACTTAAAGCAGAAAATTTCAACTCCAAGTCTAAAGCTTCTGTTGTTGAAAAGAAACTTCCAAAACCTAATGGTATTGTGATTAAGGAGAGGACAATTTCTGAGGCAACCAAAGCCAAATCACAAGTGGAGGTAGATCCAAGATCCAAGGGCAAAGAAAAAATTGATGAACCTGTAACGGTATATATGCCAATCATGGATCTGGAGACAAAATCTGATGAAGAAGATATTAGTCTTACTCTGATGAAAAAGAAGATTTCTCAACCAACCTCTGACATGGCTCAAGTTGTTCAGAGTCAAGATGTAGTAAGTTCTGATATTACAGTGAAGCAATCAACCTCTGACATAGCTCAAGTTGGCTTGATATCAGAAGATAAAGAAAAGGAAACCTCTGACATTGCTCATGTTAAACCTTCAAGGATGTTACTACCTGGTTTTACCAAAGCTTAACAAACTCAACCTTTGAAGACTACATCAAGTGGTTTTGAAGCAAGAGTTGTTACAGGAAAGGAAGCAAGAGACATATCAGGATTGGGTAGTTCTAAAGAGAAGAGAATAAACAATACTACCAATGATACAACTTCCTTGAGTAAACCAGGAGTAGGAACAACTCATGAGAGATTGAATCAACTTAAATTTGTACAAATAGTTTACCAATCTATTTTGAAAGAAGATGTTATGTTATACTTTATGACAGATGGGAGGGTATTCCATATTAGGAAGAATGCTATTCTATTGAAGTATTTTGAAAAACTGGAACATGTTCTATTCCTACTTCAAGTGAAAAACAAATCAACAGATGGTGCTGCAGGTTATTTAAAAGCAAATATTCAAAGACAGAAGAGGCTTTACTCTATAAAGTCTGACAGCCCATACTGTCCTAAGTACAGATCTCATAGTGGAGAAATTGTTAAAATGAAGCCTAATACCGCAAAGATCATCACTATATTTTCTGGTATTAAGGGACTTGAATTCAATCTGGAGTCTGATGAAGCCTTTATAATCAGACCGAATTAGGATATAAGAAAAGCTAAAATAAATGATCTCAGGGCTGCTATCTTTCAAACTGGTGAAGATACAGTTGAATTGAAAAATACTAAAAGGAGGATGGTCAATGAACTTGAATATGCTGAGAGATGTCTGTTGAAGAACTATCTCAGAACAACTCCTGACATCAAAGAGATCAGAAATTGAAGGCAAGTCAAAGATCTACAACTGCTTAAAATATGAAGGATATACAGACTGAAGCTGAAATCAGACTTTGAGGATGGTAAAGCTATAAGGACTGTAAGTTGTAGTTATCTAGTCAAATTCTCATACATTTGTACTTAATGTTTTTGACATCATCAAATATCTGTTGAACTTGTATATTATGCTAATTTAAATGTTGGGGGAGATTGTTAGATATATTTGTGATGTCATGTCTAATATGATTTGTGTTTAGTTTTCAAAACTTACTTAACAGGACAAATCAGGACTTAACTGGAAATCAGTACTTATACTGAAGTCAGGACTTAAGATATCAGAACTTAAGTTGTCAGAACTTAAGTTATCAGGAGATATTTATTAGGACTTAAAGTGACGTTCAGATAAGGAAGGCGGCTGATTGAAAGGAAAGAAGATCAAGACAAACATAAGAAGAGATATGCATGGAGAAGAATTCTATGAAGAATAGAATACTTGGAAGAAAAGATAACTGATTGATATATATTAGGAAGCAGAATTATATTCGATATCAATTAGAAGATTATCTTGTAACTGTGTAGTATATAAATACAGACATAGGGTTTACACTATATGTGTTATATTATTCGAGGATATTATTCTTTGTAACCCTAGCAGCTCTTGTGATAATTTGTTCGTCACTGAGAGAGAACAGTTCTTTGTAACAGAGTTTATTGTGTTGAATAAAATCTGTGTTCTGTTACTTGAGTTCTTATATTCGATTTGATTGTAGTGAACACTGTATTCAACCCCCATCTACAGTGTGTGTGACCTAAAAATTGGCAAGCAAAACATAAGTGTCACATTTAAAATTTTGTAACAACATGATAACCATAAATTGTCATGTAAAATCCTGGGAATTCTATAAAAGAAGCTATGAAAAGAATTGAATATTACCTCGTTGAGGTTTTGATTGCTCAATCTACAGGTTTGTATTTGTAGTTGTCATGGGAGTTCTATCTAACAACACTTCAAATATCAGGATATAAATTAATATCGGATAATTAATATTTTCAACAGAAAAGTATGTATAATAGTTTTTTTAATAGCATGATCAGTTCTCAGATTAACTCTGTCAGGAAACAAAGTTGGATTGTTCGGGGTTAATGGTATGGTATTCTGACTTTTCCAGGGTGTTGGTGTAACATTATTTAACAACACCGTGTTGGCGTCTTGACCTAGTATTTGGTGTATAAAGTATAGAGTCAGGAAATAAAGGAAATAAAGAATTAACAACTATTGAGAAATTTAATTGCAAAAAATTATAGAGACCTGCATTTATTTCGTTTGTTGATGTTGTTGAAGAACCTGGAATCTCACTTTTTCGTGGCCTTCCTGCGATCAGAAAATAAAGTAAAAAATTCAAAGTTTTCAAGATGAGAAGCATAAAACAGTAAAATACCTCTTTTTCGTTGCTGTTGAAGATTAGAATTTTCCATCAATGTAAGAAAATCAGACGGCTTAGTGCTTGCGGGAAACCAATATCCTATTTAACAAAACAAAATAATAAATATGTCTTAAAGGTACACATCATATAGAATTCGAGGATCAATTCAGACATAGTAAGTAATTGTGAAATAGACAAATTACCCAACAACTTGTGAGCATACTATATCACACCAATCATGTAAACTAAATACGTAATAAGCTAAGCATATTGAAATAATACACTTATATAGCATATATAATATACAATATGTATGCAAGAACATAACAAAAGTTGTACATAATAATGATAAAGAGCACAAAACCTGTTAGCTTGGTGAGGCCGGGGATGGGCGAATATTTTTTGAATACAGGTTAGGTGCTACTGTTTGTCTTACGTCTTGGCAAATAAAAAAAATTGTGCTTTACTCTATACTGTATCATTTGTCTTGCTAGTAGGACGGATAACAATTTTTTTGGTTTATATGTCTTAATTTGAGGGATATTGAAATTGTTTCCTTAATTTATAAAGAATATATTGTACATTAATTACCGTCTACTCTAATTATGGAAAAATAATTATCCAATTAAATATTACCTGGTTAATGGGTTAGTCTATTTTACTAAGGTTGGTTAAATAATTAAAAAAAGGAAATGTTTAAAGTTACACATGATTGGTTGAGCTTGAAATGCTGTAATGTGATTGGACAAAAATAAATCAAAAAATTATAATTGGTTAACTCATTACTGTAGTTAACTGGGCTTTTATAATAAAGGATGATTAAATAGACATATGTTAATTTGGTGTAGTGGTATCAATTGGTATTTATAACTGAGAAGACTCATATTTCATCCCCACCAATTTTATAGCCATGTTGAGATATTACATATAATAGCATAATAACCCGTGCGAGGCACGAGTCATTTTCTAGATTTTTTTATGCATCATGCAATATCTTTTTTAGAGTTTTTTTATGCATCATGCAATTATAATGTTTTTAGAGCAACTCCAACAATATCCTTATATAGGCTCTTGAGTCAAATTTTGTAGAAATGGAGATAAAATTTATCTCCAACAAGCTCCATGTTCCCCTCTATAGCATTAGGAGTTTCGAATTCTTTCTCACTTCAACTATTATTATATAATATTTTTCTTAACCGTTATTTTATATTTAACGATTGAATATAAACAGAGTAATAAGTGTACGTTTAAAACGAAATGATTAAACTTAATCTGTCGAATGTCGTTAGTATGTTTACAAATAAAAAGTTAGAAATTAACATATATGTTGAATACAGAGTTGACCAAAATCTTGAATTTTATTTAAATAAACTATATGTACCGCTCTATAATATTACTGAGTTCACTACTAACTTACAATTAACTTACTCAATTAAAAAAATAAAAAATGCATAACTGAAGTCAGAATGACTTGCAATCATAATATACAATAATGTAAAATTTACATTATTGTTAATATTAAAGTTGATTTTAATGAAAAATATTAGTTTCTGAAATTCAACGTATGTATGTATGGGAAAATGTTAGTTTTTTATTTACACCATTGTTAACAAAGTAAGATTAAGTTATATGTGTGTGTGTTAGCATGTAAATTATTGTATGTTACATCTCTTAGTAAATTATGATGGTTTCAATTAATTATATGCTAAATATCTGATTTATGTACATGTATAATCATTACTAACATCCAGTGAGATAATTGATTACTTAAATATCATGCATTTATAATTATTCAAAATTAAAATTATGTAATATATAAATTGCTATAATTTATATATAGTATTCACATTATCACTAACAAACAATCCATATCTATTTTTTACGCAACCGGGTATCAATCATGGTTGTAACATAAAAATGAATTATATATTTTTAAGACTTATTATTGATAATTATGATTTTTTCAAGAATTCGAAAAAAATATTGTATTTATATCGTTATTTTAACCGTTTTTAAGTTTCTTTCATTACGACTCTAATATTTTTTCATATAATAATTTGATAACATTTTATACTATTCTCCTAAAATTAAAAAATTTCAGTTCGATAAAGTTTTATAAATATCAGTTGAATTGGCTGATTCCTTCAAATTATTGAACAATATATGTTTTTTTCCTTAAATAATATAAAATGCATTGAATCAAATGCTACAATATAGTATAGAAATAACTTTTATTTGAATAATTTAAAATATTAAAATAATTCAAAATATTTGTACAATATTGTCTTGATCAATGAATATTACTGATCTAACAGAATTCTTTTTAAAAAGCTAGTTTTTTTTTAAATAAAAAATAAAAAATAAATCGATTTAATATATCATCGTAGTTTTAACAAATCTCGTGAGATCTAATTTCAAATTTTAAATATTCTTAAAATCAGGACAAATCCCAAAAATAATAATGCGTTACCAGTGAAATTAGTAATTTTAATATAAATAATCAATTGACTTGATCCTATAAAGACCTCAAACACATTAATTTATATTAACATAAGATATTGAAAAATTTCACATTATTGGTAAGATATTATCGCCGAGCTTGTAATTTAAATTTACTAAACGTAGAATGTGACGATGTTTTTCGGCCGGTCATGTAGTCAAATTTCGAGTTTTGAACAATGGGTCAAGTTCTAAAATGCATTGACTCATTATAATTCGAACTTATCTAAATATGTAATACCAATATAGATTATTTATATATAAGCGATTCTATTTTCAATATTTTTTTAAAAATTATATATGTACATTTTAATTACTTTTTATAATAAAAAATATGTTAAAATGTATGAGATATATTTTCAAACTAAAAAAAATGATTAATAAATAGGATAATAATTCATTTATGTACTATGCCTAATTTTAGATCTGAAATTCAATTCTTTAAAATTAAATGTACATATATTTAACTAATATCCTTTTTTTTGCGGATTTAAATAAGAATCTTTAAAGTTAAATAAAATATTCATTTAGCACACTTACATATTATGCGTATGATAAAAAACATATGTGACAATATGATATAGTGGCAAGAGATTGTATAATTGAATGAAATAACTTGAGTTCGATTCCCACAAACCACAACTCTTATATAAATATTAAAAATAGGGGTATTTTAATCTTTTTAATAATTTATAACTTCTTTAGATTTTATATTCATGACTGAGAGCTTCGCTCTCAGAGGTAATCAAAATTCGTAATTTGAGTACAACATTTTCTATTTTATAACTCTTATATTACATGCAAGTACAAATCCAACCCCTGGGCCCTGACTACAAATCTTGATAATTTTGTGGAGCATGTTTCGTTTGAACTCCGGGTTAAAGGTGTACATGGCCGTCAAAATCGTTTAACCCGACCCAAATTGAATAAATAATTGTGTTGAATCAACTTCAACTTGGTTTTGATAAGTTGGGCATATTCAGATTTTATTGGGCCAACCATACCCAACAAAACACAACCCCAACTTAATTCAATAAATACATGAATAATATTTATATACATTGTAGAAGCAAATAGGTTATAGTTTAAAAATCATATATGTACTCTATTATTATAAGCGAAACATGGTTTCGTTTGGTCGGTTGGTTAACACCTTTCTAAAAGATATGCTAACACCTTCCAAAATAAAGCTTAAACAAATATAATTTTTTTTTGCCAGAAAACAAATATAATTTTATTAAAAAAATAAATCAAATATCTAATATAACTATAAACTTTATGAATTTTTATCCAACTTAATATCTAATTGCACTCAACTTCTTTCTTAACTCTTTTGTAAGAAACCAAACACTTTCAATATTAATTTTAGTAATATGATGTATTTATAACGATACAAAACCCTATATCTTAACTTACAAGTTATCCATATTAGAATTTGATCCAAATTTTAGGCCCATTGGTCTAATTTAAATTTTAAATCCTAATCTTAATCAAATTTTAATCTTTTTTTCAATATCCTATTATTATTATTCTAAAAATTAAGAATTATTACATTTGTACACTAAAAATTTAGTTATAAAATAAAAAATTTATGGTGTAAGTATTAAAATATGAGTAGTCATGTCACATTTTTAATATCTTTCGATTTTAAAAATTTAGTATTGATATGTGATGATATTATTAAATTTTAAAATCAATACATGAGAATCGTTATATTCAATATGAACAATATTCTAAATTTTAATATTTTAAATATCCAAATTTGAATCCGACAAAAGTATAATAAAAAAATATATGTATCATAAATTTCAATAATACATAGTTACTATATTTTATTTAATTATCCTTTAATATATTTTTTTTTTACAAAAAATATTATATAAATAATAATATTATGTTATAATTAGTCCGTGCATCGCACAGTTTAGAGACTAGTAATTTTAACTAAAATACATCTCTGCCCTTTGTTTTAACATCTAAATAGTGCTTATAGGTCTATCGAGAATATTCAAAATTATTGCAGTGATATAATTGTTATTTCAAAAGCTGCTTCATGTGCACAAAAATACTCTTAGCCAAAAGATTCAAAAACCTTGCCAATTTGCCATCTTGAAAAACCACTACTACACAGTCCAGGTTTGGCTCACTTAATGTACGTGTCCTATATTTTGGTTGGAACTTGTTTATTGATTTCCTTCGATCCATTTTGGTTGGATCCTTATGCAGCTTGTTTTTTTAAAATTTAATAGTATCCCGTCCAAACCAACCTAAACTGAATTACAATAAATTAGATTTGGTCAAATTAATTTTAATGAGTTTAGTACAAAAATTGTCAAACCGATTTTAATTGACTGGATAGATAAAAAATGAAAATCGATCCACCCTGGATCGTGTAAATCCATACTTCGGGTTAATAATTGAGTAGCATCGAATATGATATATTTTTAAAAAAATATATTACTTATTTTGGTATCTACTATTCTAATAATTCAAGATATTATTTGTTTAGGCATCTAAACTATTTAATATATCAAAGTACAAAATATAAATTAGTATTAACAAGGTTATATCCCGGGCGCTGCACATAATATTTTAAATTAATTTAAACTGAAATTAAATAGAATTACCCGTAAATTCAAAAAATTAACAAATTTGTTATATAAATTAGAAAAAGTAACGTGTTTTAGAAGAAAAAATTTATTGGTTAGTTATTAGTAAGTATAATATTTTATTTTATTCAATGAAATTGCTCGTGATATTTTTGAAAAAATAGGTGATTTAATTGGAAAAAATAAAAAGAGGTAACGTGTTTTAGTTTAAAAAGATAATTGGTTATATACTATTAAAATATGAGTTATTAGTAATTATAATTTGTATTTTATTTTATTAAATAGAATTGTCTTTTGATATTTTTTGAAAAAGAAGGTATTTAAAAGAAAACTTGTTTTGGTTGAATAAGGTAAATAATTATATATTAATTAAAACTAAAATAGGTTTAAAATAAATAGGTCCCAAATAATTAAGTAAAGGGAAATTAAGTAAAAGTAATTGGAATAATTAAGTAAGGTTAACTAAGTAATTTCATCAAGTACCATAAGTAGGTTTGAGCAAAACAGAACCGAAACCGAAAAATCAAACCAAACTGTGCTAATTAGATTCGGTTCGATCATATTTTTCAGAAATACGGTCAATACCTAATAAACCAAAATATATATCAGTCGGTTCAGGTCTTTCACAAAATATTTCGATCTGGACTGAATAGACCAAATCATATATAATATAATGTTCATACTATATACATTTACATATATCTTAAAAATTAATCATAATTTTTAATTTTAAATTATATGTATATACTCTTAGATCTATCTATATCTTATTATTTTAATGATATTTTAGATTATATAATTTGAAGTTTAATTTTTGATAAAAAAATTTGAAAAATAATCATGTCCGTTCGGTTTAAAACCGGACTAAACCAAATTATTTCGGTTTGGTTCGTTCCGGTCCATAATACAATTTCGGTCTGGTTTGATCCAAGAAAAAAAATGATGTTTAGGTCTCTTTGGTTTAGTCCGATTTTGGACCGAACTACCCGAATGCTCAGCCCTAACCACACGACTGGCCGATTACGAAACTTTTAATATTTTATCTGTATAAATATAGTATAGCTATATAGATAAAAAAATTTTGCGAGTCTAAACAGATCTTCTATTTTAGAAAAAATCCAGCACAACCCGGTTTTAATGAAAAGTTTGGCCTGATTCGTGTCTAGAAAAATTGGATATTTAAGTACAAATAATACACGGACGCCCTCCAGACCCGGGGTATAAGTCTGGGGGTTACTAACTAATCACCAAACCTGTACAATCTGATTAACAAAGAATAAAGAAATGTATCTAAACCCCTTTAACATTAACTAGGATATTTTTAGGTTGAAATATGAAAACAAGAACCACTAACTACTCTACTACAAACCAAATTCAAAATCTTACAAACTCTCTTTATTACAAACCATTGTCTAACCAGTTTTAAACTAATTTTATCTTTTATTCAAACACACACGCTAACTATCTACACTCCACCTGTTCGGGCAACTCAAAACTTTCTTCCTGGATTGGGATCAACACCTTGGGTATGAGAGGATTCCGAGGCTTGACTCGCTTCTTTACCACTCGAGTCCTGATGGGTTTCATATTCCTTCTTAACTGAAAATAATATGGTGAATAACAACAAAAAGGGGTGAGCCAAAAATTGCTCAACAAGTCCGCAAAATATATACAGTGTTAAAGCAGTTTAAATGAATCGGTAATCTGGGTATATCTGCAAAGATATAACTCCACGAGAATAGAAAGAAGGCCACTGCTGGCGAGTACAAACGAACTAAACTAGACACAAGTTCGCATATATATCCTACTGATCAGCCAGGATATAATGCAGATCTATATCTCCCTATATAGATCTAGTCGGGTACCCAGGCTCTACGACCCATCTAAAGGATCCGGTCATGTCCCGGTCCTTAGGATTAAGTAAAACTTAATCCCCAAAATATCACTATCCAGTCCATAACGTAACAACCGGAACAATCAGTATGCTTTGATATATTCTAATCACCAGAATATACCAATGTATATGAGTAACAATTTGAAATATGAATAAGGAATTCAAAGAAAAGGAGACATCAAGAATCGAAATGAATATGAACAAAAGAATAACAATTGTGTATCAGTGTTTATGAACAAGAATCAAAAGAGTGCAAGTGTGATAAGAATCTGAAGAAATATCACTATTCTGAAATTATAATAGGGGAAAAACTTGCCTTCCGCGCGACTCACTGCAAATATGTCACCTTCGTCTATCACCGACTCAACTTGCCTTGCTGGCTTAACTTATGTTAGAGAAATAGACTGGTTTAGTTATTTCGTACTTCAATTGTGTCTTGAACCGACTTCACATCGTTCCTATGGTCTACCCATGCGCTTATGACTGACTCGTATATTATATATTAATAAGTAAGACTCGATTAACCACATAATACACATAAGCACATAATCATTTTTGTAGTTAAAATAATTTTAGAATCAAAATCGACTCGCTAATCGCTTAACTGATTATTATCTCACTTGTTTCCTATTTTTCGGAATTTATCGGACTCGTCTTGGCACGCGATTCGGCTGATAATCAAACAAATAACAAAGTCAACTAATTTTGTAGAAGAAATTAGGTTTTGATATTATTTTTAATGAAAATAATTCATTTTTCTAAGTAAAAGGGCTTTCGTTTCGCTCGAATCGAACTAACGGTCTATTTAATATCAATTAAATACAGATAATTCAATTTATTATTCAATATAAATAATTATTACTAATTTTTAAACCCTAAAATAATTTTTAAATAATTGTTTAAGAAAAAGCAAAATTAAAAATGATTTTTCTATAATTTTTGGAATTAAAATGAATTTATTATGATTTTTTGAAAATTATTTGACTAATTATCAAAATAATTAATCATTTTTAAATAAAAAATAATTAATAAATAATTAATAAATAATTAATAAATAATTGAGAAAATAATTAAATCTGATTTTTAGAAAATATTTCAGAAATATTTATAATATAAATCAATTAATTAAATAATTAATTAATCAATTTATAAAATAAATAAAACTGATTTTATAATTAAAATAAAAATAAAATAAAAATAATTTGCAGAAACATTTGTCAGAAACAAAATCCTGACAAAAACAGATCAAACCCGGGTATTTTACATGGGTCAAACGTGTCAAAATCCGGGTCGTGAAGAACACGCCGGATTTTGCCCAGAATCCGGCCACCGGTACAGATTCTGGTGAGCCATTTTCAGGCCAAAAACGGAACTGTTTGGTTCGTTTTTAAGCTGGGATCAATTCCAAATCGTTTTGGCAATCTAATTCTGGCATCAACATCACGGAATAACCCTCAGGTCATCTTCTCCGACCAAACCGACTACATCTCCGGCGAAGTATCGATTTTCTTCATTTGTACACGAAACTTCGATGTTAATAGCTTAAATCAAAGCTTGTTAAACACAGAATCAAAGCCCTAACACACTATATACCTCAGCTTTCTCTAAATAAAAAACGTACAAATCAAAATTGACTATAAACCCTAGATTTTGAACTATTAATTCAAGCAATCGTCAGTAAAATTAATTAGCAGAATTCAATCAGAAATCATCAAACAAAGCTATTCATAACATCAATTTCAACAAATAACCCTAAAATCAAAAAGTACCAAATCGGGCATGAACCCTAGAAATCGAAAATCAAAAATAACAACTCAAAACTTGAAATTGATGGAAGAAACAGAAAGAACAGATCGAAACCTGTGATTTGAGTACTCGAACTACTTGATTTGGTGCAGAAATCAGATAAAAATCAATGTTTAATTGTTCAACCCGAATTCAAAACCCGACCCGGTTCTTGAGAGAATTTGCAGAATTTTCAGATTTTTAATAATTAATTAATTAAAATTAAATAATAATTAGGCTATTTATAGTAGTGAAATTAATACTCCTAAATAAAATTAAGGCCCTAATTCTACACTTTTTAAAATTAATAGGCCCCTAATTTTATAATTTTTGAGTATTAAAATTTAATTTATGAATATTTTATAAATACAATATATATGCCAAAATTTCCCAAAAATTGTGAATAATGGAAAAATACAAAAAAATGGTATAAATAAAAGTCCTATAATTTTATAAAAATAAAAAAATGATTTTTGTGGGGTTTTTAACACCCAATGGGGCCCGGAAAAGTTATTTTTCGCAAAACTATAAAATTTATAAAATGCCTAGATTTTCAAAATAATGCAATGGTAAAAGTCGTTTGATGAAAAATAAGACCCATTATTTTATTTGAAATACCTACTTTAAAATCATGGTTCGGGTCGTAAAACTTTTGAAATGAAAGATACAAATAAAAAATAAAATATCTGACAAATATCTTAAAAATACCTGGACAACATAGAATGCACGTAACACATAGCAATTAGGGTTAGACAGTTAACTCAACATAAATGACACATTAACACACATAATTTATTATAAATATGATATAATACAGACGTAAATTTCCCAGACGTTACAGCCACCGTGTTCTTTTAAACACAATCGAGCAAAGAAAAAATGATAAACTGTAATTTATTTTTTTGTGTGGACTATGTTGAAATATTTAGTGAGATTACTTCAATTCCATATATTAAATCTATCATATTATTATAAAATTTACAAATTTACGATCGTAATATTTTTATAAATTATTTTTCTAAAGAAAAATGGGCCTCGATTAGAATTAAGTGACGACATACTCCTACTATATGAACCACCAATAACACCAGCACATTTATTTTTAATTTTACTTCCCTACTACCGACCATAAAATCTACAGACTACATCGGATAGATCTCTATCTAAAATTTTAAAATTGGACTCATAAATTTAAGTTATATATTAATGAATATTTCTGATTCACTCCAACATCTCATCCATTTTAACATAACCTTTGAAAATTAAAATAAAACTAAGATTGTAATAACATACTGTTGTAATTTAAAATTATGGCCATATTTTATAAACATATACCACATGATTAAATTTTCTAACTAAACTGATTTTTTAGTAGTACAAGTTAGCCGAGATCTTTTTTAAGCGTACAAAATACATTTCTGATATATGTAATTATGTTTTGATGTTAGGCCATGACAAGTGGCGTTTACATTATATCACATTTAGGTTGCACATATATATTGCTTGTTGTTTAATTGGCTTCATTATTATTAGTAGCAAACACGATTTCGTATTTAAATTTGATATTAAAACAGGTATTACATGTCTCACAAATTTTCTAATTATATTTGAAAATACGCAATAAAATAATAAAATATTATGAAATGTCACATTCAATAATTTGTATAGAATTGTATTTATACTAATTTGCGTTTTGTATTAATTATTGAATATACTTACGACAATATACTATTTGACAATATGTATTTAGTATTATGATTTAACTTGTTGTATAAGCCTAATGACTAGTAGTGAGTTTAGAGTGGGAGTGGATTGGGTGTAAAGTTACGGTATTTGAAAATATCTACGAGACTATGAGTAAGATGTTATATTTCCTTTTTCATTTTATTGTTTAAATAAAAAATATAAAGTTTTGATCAAATTAAAACTAAAACTATGAAACCATGAACTACTTCTAAAAATGTAAACTATTTTTTACCCTATTTTAATATTTACATTATAGCTCTATTTTACTTAATTAATTTACTATTTTACGTTTTATTTGGTCACATTTTTTTATCGTAGCTTACTGCAGCCGCTATCCTTCAGGTGCGCACTGGGTAAACCCTACGGATTCACGCAATAGCAAGACTCTGACATCTAAGCGACAAACTCTGGCTCAGGAGGCATATCATAAATTCTCATCCCGTGGGATTCAAACCTGTGACCAAGATGATAGTTATCCCCTCTTTAACCAACTGAGTCAACCCTTGCGGGCTTATTTGGTCACATTAGCATGCAGGAGACTCACATTAGCATTATGGCAACTTATACCCACAACGTGTCAATATGATTCTAAAAATCAATGATTTTACCGATTAATTGTTACGAGGAGCTTTATCGGATCGAATTTTGAATCACATATATTTCTTAAAATATTATTTAAGCTTAATAAATTAAATGGTATTATATATATATATATTTAATATATTAGTATTTCAATTAATCATTGCGAACAACCCTCAATTATTAGAATAATCACTGTAAGGTATTTCGACCGACCAATACTTATTCTCGTCTTTTAAAACTCCTTTAAAACTCTGCATCGTTAAGACCACGCCAACATAAGACCAACGATATGTCAGCATGCATGGGATCTATGCCATGTCATCATGAGTCTGGTGTAGGCCTGTTAATGAAGCGGGGATCCGATCCGAACCCGATCTGATAAGGGAGATCCGAATAATAAATGGATTGGATATGGATTTAAATCGATCCGATCCGGTTATCCATGACCCGATCCGTTTAATTATATATATACATAATATTATATATATTATATATAAATATATAATACAGTATAACATAATATAATATATTTATAATAAATAGTCTATAATATACTCAGAAGCACGTGAAGCACCTCTTTCAGAGGAGCATGTACTATTTTTGCCCAGATTTCTTTTAGGATTTTTTCTTGTCGTTTATTATTACAGTGAATTAATTTCTTTTACAGGAATTGAATTCTGATAAGTATAAGCAAGTTAAGTTGGGATTTCTCAGTGCCCTTGTCCCAAAAGGGAAATCCATGGCTAGAATGGAGTTTTGATGATTATTTTTATTTTGGATGCATCTACCACATTTTAAGAACTTCAATATAGTGAACCAAAATTAAACTTACTAGCTCTCAAGCCATTTAAAATGAGAATGCTTTATTGCTTGCTGTTGCTGCATACACACAATTGTTTAATGCCTAGAATCTGGTATTAATTTAGCCTATAGTATAGTTATTCTGATCTGAATTTATTTATCTGCAACATAGGGAAGTTAATGTCCGTTCCAATTATGTACACATATTTTCTTTTTAATTCTACTGAAAAGAACATCAAACTAACATTGATTCACGTGGTTTGCAGGATATTGCGTGAGCCCGTGGGGTTTACCCAGTGCGCACCCGAAG
Organism: Apium graveolens; assembly: GCF_009905375.1. Classification (NCBI taxonomy): domain Eukaryota; kingdom Viridiplantae; phylum Streptophyta; class Magnoliopsida; order Apiales; family Apiaceae; genus Apium; species Apium graveolens. The sequence continues at coordinate 12,669,337 of NC_133653.1, forward strand.
GGTAGCGGCTGCGGGTTCCCTACGATAAAAAGAACATCAAACAAAAGATATAGTTTTAGAAGGTGAAGTGAGTGTCATGTTGTAGTGTTGATAGGATAAAAATTATTAGTAAATATAAATGAATTAATGGATATCCGAAATCCGATATGTTATCCATTATATTAAATGGAGCGGATATGGATTGACATGTAAAATATCCGGGTTGTGACCCGATCCGATCCGAATCTGATAAACTTAAATGAATTTGGATATGAATTTAAGTGAATCCGATCCGAATCCGATCCGTTGACAGGTCTAGTATGTTGCCCTTATTAGCAGGCCCACTGCCATGGGATGTCCACCTGCCACGTGGCGCTACGTCAGCTAGGCCATCATCATGATATCAACCCCATATCTATCCGTATCATGCAATTTAGTGATCCCCTATAATTTTGGTGATTACTAATCAATACTTTAGTGATACACTATAATTTAGTTATTACTAATGTGTAATTAAGTGATTATGATGACATTATCATGGTGTTACCTTTAATGATCTACTATAATTTAGTGACCATTATAGGGGTGAAATGGAAACCAATCAAGGCAAGTAGGGATGGGCGAATTTTATCCAAACTATTTTTTGTAGACGATATCAATGTTTTTGCAAGCTAAAAATATTAATCAATGTCTACAAAGATTTTGTATAACATTGAGCCAATAAATTAGCCTTTTGATCTAAGGTATTTTTCTCTAATAATGTGCGTATAAAATTTTAGACAAATATTTGTTCGGAGTTAGGAATGGACTCTACGAAGGACCTTAGGAATGTATTTAGGAATGTCTACCCTAACCAATTGGGTTACGAATGAGACATTTGGTTACCTCTGTAAGCCTATTAATAGAATACTGGAAGGGTGGAAAACAAAGAATATAGCTCTCGCTGAGAGGATCACACTAGCTAAGACTTCAGTATCAACAATAATCTAATATGCGATGCAAACGGCTAAAATTCCCAGAACTATATGTGATGAGATAGACAAAAAAACTAGAAGGTTCATATGGGGTGGAACTGATGAAGAAAGACGTGTGCACCTTCTATCCTGGGAATGTTTGCAAAAGCCTCGTGAATTAGGGAGATTGGACTTTAGATCTGCTAGACAAGAAAATGCAGCTTTTCTCATTAAATTAGGTTGCAGAGTTTTTACTTATCTTGATAACTCATTAAATTAGATCTGTTAGTCATTTGATTTGATCCAAGGTGGGATTCCTTGAAGTACTTAAAATTTTTTTGGGGGTTTATTTGATTTGTTGCCCCCTAACGCCGGGGTCAAATGGGACTGAGACTCTGTGTTGACTTGGTTAGTCATTTGATTTAAAATTTGAACTTTGGGTAAGGTTTGGTGGATAAGGACAACCTGACATTTGATTTGACCAAACTCTGAAAAGCTGACGCTGCAAACCCGGAGTGTCAGATGACTGTTGGGATTCCAACCGGGGTCAAAGATACACACGTTTTATACGTATCTTTTGAGTGTGCAGGCATTTTAACTTCCCCCCCTTTTTTCTCCTGAAAAGATGTGCCCTTTCATGATTACCTTGACAGGCGTGGTAATAACTGCTGTGCAGTTAATTTCTGGGAGCGAATTGGGGGGTGCCACATGGGGGGCGGGTTAATTTTTTACCCCATAAAACCGTTCATCTTTCTCTTGTCCTTCTTCCTCCTATAAATACTTCCCTTCTTTCTTTCTTTCTTTTTTCTTTTACGCGAACACTTGCAAACAGAGAGCAAAAAGAGATTTTCCAGAGATTTTCGGAGCATTTCTTGTTAAAGCCTTCATTTTTCTCCTGCTATTTGTAAGTACATTCTTCTTGCTTTCTTCCGCTTTTATACCATGCATGCCACTGCTTTTGCTCGAGTGTCGCTCCATAACTGTGCAATTTTTTGTTCGAGCATTGTGAATGTTTTGTTGCTTTGAAATTAGATTCGTGTAGTTTAATGGGTTTTGCATGGCTTTTTCAGTGGTTTTGTGTTTGATCTGTGTAAATAACATAGATTTTGCTAGTTCACCATGCGAAAATGTGGGTTTTTGTAGTGTAAAAGATTGTTGGGCCCGGGGTGTGTTCTTGATATGTGTTTTTGGTTATAATTGTGTGTATGTGTCGTAGATCTTGTTTTATGGGTTTAGTTTTGTACACGAACTGTTTCTAAAACTCTTCTGTTTCTGTTTTGTTTTTGTTGTTGGGTTCGGGTTTGGCATTGACTCCGGGGTGCGTTTATACGTAAATATATAGAGTATATGTCAGGTAACCACTTTAAACATACTACTACTCTTAGACCCCGGTATCCCGAGCGACCCAGCGACCTAGGCGAACTGTTGTCATCCAACCTTTCACCTTCCTCTTCCAGTAGTAGCTCTGCAGAAATGCCTCCCCGAGTTGACCAACCTCTGCAAGTTCTAGCCCAGACTTTAGTCTTAGGCCCTGGGGGTACCTTATCCAACCCGGATGGATCTTAGGAGGATGTAGATGAATATTTTATCCAATTCCGATTAAACCCTAACCCATTGGGCTTTTATTACAGAGATTTGTCCGAGGCGTATGGGGGCCCGGATGGGTTAGACGGAAGGGAACCTTATAATGTGGACGACATGAATAGGAAGTTTTTTACCGCCCCGGGAACCAGGTACGAATGTGGGGCGGTTCAAAAAGAGATCCAGGATAAGTATACAGATGCCGAGGTGGATAGTGCCCTTAGGCTCGCCTTTAACCTTGAGGATAAATATGAATGGAGGTGGCCCGAGATTCATGAGAGGGTGTACCAGAGACCAGAGGGGGGATGGGTTGGTATTCCCTTAGAACACCTCCGGGGTATGCGCCTCGGATTACATCAATTCACCAAATCTCTATGCCGGGATGTGTACGGGATTCCTTTCACCCAACTGGCCCCGAATTCAGTGAAGTGGATAAGTTGGTTTTTAGCCTGTTGTCATGCCAAAAACTACCTCCCCACCTTCAAACTTTTCCACCATATTTTTAGGATCAAGAGATCCACATCCCGGCCAATATATGAGTTTTTGTTTAGGATCGAGAATTGCGGATATCCATCCGACAAGATGGTACTCCCGGTTAGCATGCTGACGTCGCTTAAGGGGTGGCACCGGGAGTTTATTTTTGTCCGGGGCGGGGATCTGGAGTTCATGCCGCTCCATAAGGTTGAAATTAAAACAGAAAAATTTCCGGTCCAGCGGCTCGGGCAGGCATCTCTCGTGATGGTTTATGCCTTCTGTGAGGCACTCGGGACGCAATGGATCCGGGACACCTTTAATAACAATGAAAATATGCATGCTGCCGGCTGTAAGTCTTTTGTCTTAGCTTTGTTTGTTGCTCTAACTTTTATTATTTGCTTGTATCCGGGACTGACATATTGTTGTTTCCCTTTTAGGTATTCCGAAGCTCATCCCCTATCCCCCGAACATGTCTGCACAACTCAAAGATTTGGCTGCCAAGTGCCGAAGGATTAGAGGCCTGACAAGTATGGATGTCGGGAAGAAGAAAGTTGGTGAGGGCGAAGATGCAGCCCAGAAGGCGGCACCGACCCGGCCGGGGAGGACCACGATTGTGATCAATAAACCTCGGGATGTGGACGTGCAGTAGGGGGATGTCACGAGGGTCCCAGTATTGCGGAAGAGGAAGGGTGCCCCTGCGGGTCCCGGGGAGTAAGGGGGAGAGGTGTTATTCCCAGTGGACTAACAATGAGATTTACAGAAGGGGGGTTGAATGTAAATCTCAAAACTTTTTCAAGTTTTGAGCAGTTTCTAAGGCTAAGTGTTTGAGTGATCAAATGTGTGTGAATTGCTTGAAGCTGATGCAGACAGATATATATTCAAACACAAATGTAATGAGCACAAAGAACTTAAAAACTTTTCTGGTGGATTTGTTGTTCCACCAGAGATGTGTTATTTCAGAAAATCTGTGATTCAAAGAATTAAATCACAGCTGCTTCCTAGTACAAACTAGATGATTTTCTCTTTTGATATTTCTAAATAGCTTAAGGAAAATTCATATCTAATTACTAGCTGCTACTTGGTTTATATATCACCAAGTTTACAAGTGAAGACAAACTGTAAAAAATATAATTGAAAAGATTCTTCACATGTTTCTTCTTCATTTCTCTATCCAATGCAATCTAGGATAATCTGTAAATCTTTGAATACTTCCTTGTTTGCATCAGAATGGAAATGCTGCATTTTCTTGATTCCTCCTAGAGGCTTCCACATTCCAGTATGTCTCTGTCAACCCATGTGCCTCAGTCAGCTTGTGAATTGTCACTATCAACTGTTAATGAACTAAGCATCCGTTGAAGCTTTCATCCGTTGATGCCTTATCCGTTGAGGCTTTATCCGTTGAAGCTTTATTCGTTGATGCATTATCAGTTGAAGTCTTTATCCGTTGAAGCACTTATCCATTGATGGATATTATCCGTTGAAGCATTTATCCATTGATGGATATTATCCGTTGAAGCATTAGTGACATCCGTTGAAGCTTTGTTTCTTATCCGTTGAAGGTCTTCAATATTCGTTGACACTTCTTCACTTATACAAAATTACAAGGCATGAAATATTTACAATTAGCCCTCCTATTTGTACATCCATTAGTAGTCAACATGACTGATTATTTCCTAACAACATCTAAGAATTACAGCTGGAAACCAGAGAGTGAAATGTGCTACAATACTAAACTTATTGCTAAGTAAAGCTACTCCTTCAACGGATAGCCAAGATGGTCTTATCCGTTGAGGCTACAAATACTAGATTTCTACTTAAGTGTTTTGCTTAACTTATCATCAAACTAATACACATATTCTAACAATCTCCCCCTATTTATGTCTACTAGAACTGTAGGCATAAATTTGGGTTTAGCTTGATGATAACAAAACACTTAACAAATATATAAACTGTAACAAAGCAGAAATTCAAAAGTGCTACAAAAATGTATATGCTGAGATGGAATTGAAGAATTACATTGTTTCCAAGGGTGCTCCTTTAGCCTGAGCAAATTACTTTCTTTTCCTTTGATCCCTGGTTTTCTTTCCTAGCCTCCTGTCATTCTCCTATATTTGAAGTTGAAGTTGTCTGTAGAATTCAGCTTCATCTTCTTCATTGATATCTAACTTAGATTGCATATCCTTGAGAGTTTCATTACTGGCAATCTTTAGCTGATCTTCAATTCTGAAAAATCTTCTGACTCCTTTGTTGTCTCTGAACTCCATCAACCAATGAGGTGATTTGTGAATTATAATTCCTCTTTCTTGAATGAGTAAAGTTCTAGGTAAGGCATTGGGCTCCCTCCAAGTTTTCCTTATGTTGGCAATCTTGTTGAGAATCTCAGTCTTGGCAGTCCTGGTAAAGCCAGAATCCTTTTGTATGGCTGAGTAGACTCTAATCAAGGTAGAGTAGCCTTCATTCAGAATTCTGTGAAGAGGCCATGTTCTTTCCCCAGCTCCTTTGTATTTGAACACTAGTCTTTCTGGTAGCTGTCTGTAGGCAGCTATTCCCCTTACATCCTCCAGCTCATCCAGATAGAGTTCAATGTCTGAAAATTCTTTTATGTCACAGATGTGAACATAATCATCTTTAGAGGTTTGAGGTTTAGGCTTAGACTTCTGTATGAATTTGATTGAGGCTTTAGAGGGTGTTGATTTGATCCTTCTTTTCTGCTTCTTTGATGGTGGAGAAGAGGTTAGGAAGGTGGGCAATTTGATGGTGTCCCAATCAATTGGTTCCTCCTTGGGAATGATTGTTTCACCATGAATATTCATGAAGGGATCAGGTACAATTGGTTCAGGAATAGAGGGTAGTGGTTTGGATATTGATTGGGTTTCTTCAGTCTTATCTACCTTCTTTCTCTTTGCATTGACCTTCTTTCTTTTCCCTTTCTGCCATTCTTTCTTACTTCTTTCCTCCATCTCAGTACCAACCATGTCCCCCATAGCTTCATCTTCACCTTTGTCTTTAATTTCTTTCTGTTCTTCAGCCTGACTTGACTTTAGCTGTTTTTCAAGCTTTGCTTGTGCTCTTTTGTCAGCCTTTAGCTGTTTGGCTTCTTCCTTCAACCTTTTGGTTTCTTCCCTCTTGGCTATTGAGAATTTGGGATGTCCTTGCATCACACATATGCTCTTTCCCTCTCTGAAGATAATAGCCATGTTTCTCCTTACAGCCTCATCCATGGTCTCTTTGAGATATGCAATACTTCTACCTAAAAGCTTGTCCTCATCAGCTTTTGGAAGAGGAAAATCCACCTCTTTTAGAGGATTATTTGTAGAGTCCTTATTGGATCTGTTGTTGGGCTTGAGAACCATAGGTTGCAGATCTTTGGAAGAAGTTTCTCCATCCTTATGCCTCCCTACTGGCTTCAGTTCCATAATAATTGATTCCACTTTTGTGCTATGCTTCACAGATTGTGACTGAGAAGTTGTAGAACCAAATATTAGTTGCATCTTTTCATCAATCTTCTTCCTTTGCTCTTTGACTTGCAATTCAGCTGCTGCTATCTGGATTAGATCAATTCCATCTAGCTTTGACTTGAATAGTTGGAGAAGTTGTGATGACAGGAACTAGCACTTGAGAAATCTGAACTGTTGTAGATGACTCTCCTTCCCCTTCCCTTTTATTCTCCCCCTTTTTGTTATCATCAAGGGTAGGGGTCAAGCCTTGTGCTTATGCCAGCTGCATGAGTAGATTTGTTTGAGTTTGTTGATTCTGAAGAATGGTGACCATAGAGTCTTCAATGATTTGAACCCTATCTTCCAATCTGGCCAGCCTCTTGTCAGCATCAGATGCCTTCCTCAGTCTCCCCAACAAATCTTGCATAGTACCATAGGGTATAAGTGAATCCAATTTCTCAGCATTATAGGATTTCAGATCAGCAATGTCCAGCTTGAGCTCATCCACACTTAGATTTTGCTGGTAATGCTGTAACTGCAAGAGATGCAGAGATTCCAGATGAGCTTGAAGAATTGCCTTGGTACCAGCATCCTGAGTCTCCTGAAGGGCCTGCCGAATTGTCATGACTTATCTGACCAAAGTGACACCAAACTCTCCTGGTGTTGATGGTTTTGCCCATGCCCATGCAGGAAGATCAGGAACAGAACTTGGGCCTGCTACTCCCCCTAAGTTCATGCTCTCATTCAAAGAATTAGAGTCATCATCATTAGAATTCACTCCAAATTCTTCAGATGGCTCACCAGCTTGAGAAGGCAGCCTGTTGACAGCAGCTTTGTCTCTGAGAAGAGATTTAGAAGTGTGTACAATGTGTAGTGTATGTTCTGCCTCCACATTGCCCTGTGCAGCCAATAATTGATAGGCTAAAACAGGGTGAGTAAAAGTGTCAGCATCCAAGAAAATGTTATCAATGACAGCTTTGTAATGTTGCTGAAATTGTCTTCCCTTGTCTGCATCATCCACTTTCATTAACTCACTAGCAATGGCTGGATCCACCCTTATAGCTTCTGTACCTGCCTTTCTCTCAATTTCTCTCTGTTCTTGCATCAGGGGCTCCCCCTGGCTCACACACACCCTCACACCCTCACCTTCACCTTCTAAGGTGGCACTCCTCTCACTCACTTTTGCCATGCTGGAAGAAATAGCATGCATTTGGTGACTCTCAACCTCTCCTTTTGCCTGGGAGCAACCCAGCCTCTCACTCAAAAGATCACTCCCTTCCCTCAAACCTAAAATTGATTGTACAGTTGCCATGTCCTCTACAGTTGGAATTGTTTCTGTTAAGTGTGTAGAGACCATCAACGGATAGGGAGTATCCGTTGAAGTAGAAACTGATGGTATCAACGGATAACTGCTGTTAAGCTTATCCGTTGAGGAACAACCACTTGTCAACGGATGAGAGATATCCGTTGAGGAAGGAAAAGATGTAGATATAGAAAGTGAGATAATTGTTGAATCTGTGTGGATTGATTTTAAGTGAGGTAACACAGATTCTTCAACTACATCTGAAAGAATTGGCTGAGGATCCAACAAATCATCTAAAAGATGATGATCATCAGGTTTTGAGTGGGGCTCCTCCCTGAGTTTTAATGAGGGAGAATCAGGAACTGATGTGAATATCATATCCACATCCAGAGAGGGTGTTGGAGAGTTTGATGAATGGTGTGTTTCTATATTGAGAGAATGGGGCTGTGATTCCACATTTGCTGGAATCACATCAAGCTGAATTTGAGAAGGCACAGATACTGGTGGATGTATCTGTGCTGTGTGTGTCCCTTGTGTGGAAACTAGGGTTTTGGCCTTCTTCTTCCTTGAAAAGGCTTTAAATGGTGAATGTGTGGCTTCAGTGTCCCTCCCTCTTTTGTTCTGTGTCCCTGGTTGGGGACTATTTTCAATAGTTACATCCTTTTGGGAGGATGCAACTAGGGATGTGCTGGACTCCTTTTGAACCACCACAGTCTTTTGAGAGACTGTGGCTTGGCTGGTTTGGGTACCACTCACCTCTCCCACCTTATCCTGGGGGGCTTTTTGATGTTCACCCCTCCCCTCACCACTCACACCCTGTTCACTCCCTTCAGGGTTTATGGTAGTTGTTACAACTGTTGTCTTTTGAGAAATAACAGAGGTAGGTTTCTTTGACTTGACTTTGGAAACTTTAGATTTGTTGGCTTTGGTAGGAGCCTGTTTGGACAAAGACACAGGTTCCATAGCCATACTAGAAGGCAAAGAAACATTGGGGTTGGAAATAGTAGGAGTTATAGAAGTATTTACCTCACTTACCTGTGGTGCATTCATGATTGGCAAGTATACCAATGGCACCTGGCTGTTGAGGTTCATTCTCAAAAGGTCTGCAAGGACCCTTTTCTCTTGTGCCCGACATTTGAGTTTATTATTCTCATTGGATATAACCAAACCTTCAGCAACATGGTTAGCCAATAACATAAAGAATCTAGCATAGTAGATGTTATGTGGTCTATTAGCTTTGTTACCTAATCTGGAACCTAATTGTAGCATGACACAGTTGCTAAAATTAAAGTACCTATCAGAAACTAGCATATAAAGCATATTAACAAGAGATGAAATTATGACATCAAAATTGCTAATCTTCCCAGAGAGAACCTTAATAAAGGCATCTCCAAGAAAACTCCATTCTTTCCTAAGGCCTTTCCTTCTAATGCTACCTAAACTAGCCGAATCAAAAGCATAGCCTATGGAATCTAACATAGCAGATACATCTTTATCAGTGTGTGGTGTTATGGCATTATTCTTAGGCAACTTAAAGCAAGACTGTATATCATCACAGTTAATGCAATAATCCTTACCTTTGAGAGAGAAGGCAATAGTCATATCTGTGGAGTTGAACTCTGCAGTTGTCCAAATCTCCTCAATCACCTCACAGTAGATGGTTGGGGCTTCCAGCATTGCATAGCTCAGTTTGCAGTTTTTGATGAAGTCCATCATCTTGTGATAATCAGAATGGGCTTCATTCTTTTTAACCAAGGCTATGAAATTATTCTTTTCATAAACAAATCCTGTTTGAGACATAATTTTGACTACTGGTGCCATTGTTGTGAGTAGAGGTTGCAGAGAAAAACTTGAGAATTTAGAGAGAAAGAGAATAAGAATTGCAAGAAAGCGTAAAGTGAGAATAAGAGTTCAATTTGGCTTTTATACTTTCTTGAATTAAAACGTAAATAAAATGATTGAATGATAATTTTAAGTAAGTTACAGCCGTTCAAGAATAAATAAAACTGTAGAAATTCTGAAAACTACCTTAAATACAATTACATACAACACTGTATATCTGTATCAACGGTTGAGTAAAAGAATCAACGGCTGTGACTCACTTATAGTAACTGACGTGACACATCAACGGATAAGGGAAATAGTTATCAGTTGATGAACAACACCATTTTATCCGTTGAAGGATAAAATTACCAGAAATGTATTTGTCTTTCAACGGATAATGAATATCCGTTGATAGAACAATTTTGGCTTTCAACGGATAGGGAATATCCGTTGATAGGATAAGTCTTGATTAAAGCCAACTTTGTTCTTGCAGCAAATTCATTTCAGGCTTCAAGGCAGATTATATTGATGACATAAATTATGAATAATTAAGCATACCTAACTCACTTACTAATCTTGTGAATGTTGATTCATCAAGTGGCTTGGTAAATATGTCTGCAATCTGCTTTTCACTTGGAACAAAATAAAGTTCCACTGTACCTTTCATCACATGTTCCCTAATAAAGTGGTACTTGATATCAATGTGCTTGGTTCTTGAGTGCTGCACTGGATTTTCAGTAATGGCAATGGCACTTGTGTTGTCACAGAATATTGGAATTTTGTCAACAGTCAGACCATAGTCAAATAGTTGATTCCTCATCCATAGTATCTGTGCACAGCAACTACCAGCAGCAATATACTCAGCTTCAGCTGTTGATGTGGAAACAAAATTCTACTTCTTGCTGAACCATGATACAAGCTAGTTCCCTAGAAATTGACAGGTGCCTGTTGTGCTTTTCCTGTCTATTTTGCAACCTGCATAATCTGCATCTGAGTAGCCAATTAGATCAAAACCAGACTCTCTAGGGTACCAAATTCCTAGATTTGTAGTCCCCTTGAGATATCTGAAAATTCTTTTAATAGCCACTAAGTGAGATTCTTTAGGGTCAGCTTGAAATCTAGCACAGAGACATGTAGAAAACATTATATCAGGTCTACTAGTAGTTAAATATAAAAGTGAGCCAACCATGCCTCTATAACTTGTAATATCCACAGACTTTTCAGCCTTGTTTAATTCAAGCTTAGTGGCAGTGGCCATGGGAGTTTTTGCAGGTGAACAATCCATTAAGTCAAACTTCTTTAAAAGATCATAAATATATTTAGTTTGACTAATGAAAATTCCACCACTAACTTGTTTAACTTGTAAACCAAGAAAGTAAGTTAGCTCTCCCATCATGCTCATTTCATATTTACTTTGCATTAATTTAGCAAACTTTTTACAAAGCTTATCATCTGTAGATCCAAATATAATATCATCTACATAAATTTGTACAAGTATCTTAGAGCCATTAACATTTCTAAAGAAGAGAGTTTTGTCAACAGTACCTCTTATGAAGTGATTATCTAGAAGGAACTTTGACAAAGTCTCATACCAGGCTCTAGGTGCTTGCTTTAGTCCATAGAGTGCTTTCAACAGATAATACACATGGTCTGGAAAATTTGGATCTTCAAAACCTGGAGGTTGGCTTACATAAACTTCTTCCTCCAATTCCCCATTTAGAAATGCACTCTTGACATCCATTTGATAGACTTTGAAATTAGCATTAGCTGCATAGGCTAGAAAGATTCTGATGGCTTCAAGTCTGGCAACTGGAGCAAATGTTTCATCAAAATCTATTCCCTCTTGTTGAGAATAGCCTTTAGCAACCAATCTGGCTTTATTCCTTATGACAATGCCATTTTCATCCATCTTGTTTCTGAATACCCATTTTGTGTCAATAGAACTCTTGTTCTTTGGCTTGGGTACCAGCTTCCATACTTTGTTCCTCTCAAATTGGTTTAGCTCCTCTTGCATTGCTAAAACCCAATCTGGATCCAATAGAGCTTCTTCCACTCTCTTAGGTTCCTCCTGTGATAGAAAGCTACTATACAGACATTCATCTTGAGTAGCCCTTCTAGTTTGTACTTTTGATGTAGCATTGCCAATGATCAGTTCAAAAGGGTGATTCTTGGTCCATTTCCTTTGAGGTGGTAGATTAGCCCTAGATGAGGTTGCCTCAGTATTGTCATGATGTGAGATAGAATGTTGATTTGTTGAAACTCCCCCTGAGTTGCTGATCCTTTGAAAGGAATTGGGAGCTCTATCAACTGATGAAGTGAATTGATTTTCCGTTGACAGACTGTGATCAACGGATGCTTCATTATGAACTTCAACGGATGATGCACTTTGTCTTTCAACGGATGCTGCATCGCTTCTTTCAACGGAAGCTGAATTATGACTTTCAACGGATGCAGCATTCTGTGCATTATCCAAAGGCAGATTCTGAATTCTTCTTGAGATGCCTTCTTCATCATTCTCATCTTCACTATCATCATAGTATATCTCAATGTTGTCAAGTTTGAGTCCTTCATGATGTCCCTCATCTGTTAGTCCATCAATCTTTTTATCATCAAACACAACATGTACAGATTCCATGACAATGTTGGTTCTTAGATTGTAGACCCTATATGATTTTCCAGCAAAATAACCACCAAATATTCCTTCATCAGCCTTTGCATCAAACTTCCCTTGGTGATCAGATTGATTCCTTAAGATGTAGCATTTGCAACCAAAGACATGTAGAAAGTTTAAAGTTGGTTTTCTTCTCTTGAATAATTGACTAGATCATTCATTGTCTTGAAATTCAAATGGGACAGCTTCTTGTGCCATAGCCAACTTTCAACTGGACTTGCTTTGCTGAGAAGACAAGTAATGGATTCTGCATCTGTAGAGTTGAAATCAGCTAAGTACACATTCCCTTTTCTAACTCCAGTTAGAACCACTTTATTGTCCTTTTTACTTGTGACAATACAGGCTTCAGAATTGAAGGAAACAGTATTCCCTCTGTCACATAGTTGACTGATGCTCAATAAATTATGTTTGAGACCATCAACCAATGCAACTTCATCAATGATGACATTTTCTTTTGAAATCAAGCCATATCCCATAGTGAATCCTTTGCTGTCATCTCCAAAGGTTATGCTAGGGCCAGCTCTCTCCTTAAACTCTGTGAGCAGGGTGAAATCTCCTGTCATGTGTCTTGAACAACCACTGTCCAAGTACCATAGATTCCTTCTTTGTCCCTGCACACAACAAAATCAATCAAGTTGATTTTGGTACCCAAGTTTCCTTGGGTCCAGCCTTGTTAGTCTTTTTCCTAGACTTCATTCCTCCTGCATCTTTTGACTTAGGTAACTTTGGGTCAACCTTGGTCTCAGATGTGGTTGGTTGAAGTGTAGGGTTAATCACATAATCATTTAACACATTTGATTGAATTTGATAAGGCATAGGTTGTGCAAACATGTTATTCCACATAGGCATATTGTAAGGCATTTGAGGCATACTAAATGCAGTAAAATAAGGATTGTTAATATATGGCATGTTTGCAAAATGTGCATGGGGATTCTGGTGAGACATAACAGGCATAGCATGCAGAGGTGACATAGACATGTTAGACATGGAGGGATTTGAAGGCATAGGAGCATTTTTAACAGATTTGAAATTATCAGATAGGTGATTAACACTTTTACAATGCACACAGTTTTTTCTAGGAGCATACCTATCAGGTGTGTAATTGTTATGTTTATTAATCCCTACCTTCCCATTTCTTTTAGATTTTCTTTTAGTTTCCTTCTTATCCTCAACCAACTTAAGCCTATCTTTTAGCTGATCTAAAGTCATGTGTCCTATATTCACCTTACTGACATCTCTGGATGTGCTAGCTCCTTCTTTGATAAAGTTCTTGAGAGTTGAATCATTCTTTTTATTGAGACTTTTATTTTTAAAAGAACTTGCCTGTTTTAATTGACGAGCCTTCAACGGATGCTCCTTTTCTTCCTTCAACGGATAACTTTCATCATCCGTTGATTCCACATCCGTTGACAATCCATCAATTAATACTAACTCCTTTTTGTTTTTCTTCCAGGCATCCTCACAGAATGATTCAATTCCCTGAACCTTTGCAATCTGAACACTAACATCCCTAGATGTTTTCCAGGCCTTGATTACCTCTTGCTCACTTTCTAACTGTGTAGAAAGAATTTCTACTTTCTTAACAGCTTCTGCTAGTTCACTCTCAACAGTCAAGCATTTAAGTTTTATCTTTTCAAGCTCAATTACCTGATCCTCTACCACAGCATTCCTATCACTTAAAAACACATTATTCTCCTTGATCCTAGTGTTTTCTTTTGCTAGTGATTTAAGGGAAACACGCAAATGATATAATTCATTGGTCATATCATTTATGGCTTTATTGCATTCATGTTTAGAAAGCTGAGAGAGATCAATAGTAATCACCTGGTTGCTTGATGAACTAGTTTCATTTTCATCAGAATTAGCCATCAGGGCTAGGTTGACATATTCCACATCATCATCTTCATTTACCCCATCTGCTGCCCAATCATCTTGAGTGAGAAAAGCTCTTTCCTTTTGTTTGAGCAAATCAAAATACTTCTTTTTGTAATCAACTTGCTCAAATTTCTTTTTCTCAGAATTTGGCTTCCTACACTCACTTGCAAAGTGTCCACTAATGCCACAGTTGTAACATTTGAACTTTGATTTGTCCACCATGTTTTTGTTTGGCTTAGTGAACTTTGTGTTTTTCCTGAACTTCATTTTTGTAAACCTCCTGGACAGAAAGGCCAAATGTTCTTCAATATCATCAGATTCATCCTGACTGGAATTATCTTCATCCTCGGCAACTTGCTCTTTACCCTTGCTTGATTCTGATTTGCTTGTGCCAATTTTGAGACTTGGCATTGTCTTCTCCTCATTCCTGGCTTCCATCTTCTCACTGTCAGCTACAAGAGTAACTGTTCCTCCTTTTCTATTTCCCTTTTCCAACAGCTCATCCTGCTCCATTTCAAGTTCACAAGTCTTCAGAATTCCATATAGTCTTTCAAGTGTGAAGTTCTTATAATCTTGAGAATTTCTCAAAGAGACAGTCATGGGCTTCCATTCCTTTGGCAGAGACCTAAGAAATTTTAAGTTGGAATCCTTGACTTGGTACACTCTACCATACAGCTTCAATCCATTCAACACTTTCTGAAACCTGTTGAAGGTATCATTTAATGATTCACCTTCTTCAAAGTGAAAATATTCATACTGTTGAATAAGAAGCTGCATCTTGTTCTCTCTGACCTGCTCAGTACCTTCACAGATGATTTGTACAGTATCCCAAACTTCCTTTGCAGTTTGGCTATTGATGACATTGTCAAACATATCTTGATCTAAGCCATTAAACAAAATGTTCATAGCTCTCTTATCCTTGCGGATTTCTTCCATGTCTTCAATAGTCCATTCTGCTTTTGGCTTGGGAATGGACTGTCCAACAACAACTGTTGCAGTAGCAGCTGTGGCTACTTTGTGAGGGATGTGAGGACCATTTTCAATACAGTTGATGTAGCTTTCATCTTGAGAAAGAAGATGTAAATGCATCTTCACTTTCCAGTGATGATAATTATCTTTTTCCAGGACTGGGATCTTTACACCAATATCCTTCCTATTCATGATGTTAGCAGGAGGATTCTTCTGTGCACTCATGATGTTAGCAGAATAGATCTTTAAACTCTTTGTATGTTAAGAGCTTGCTCTGATACCAATTGTTATTCCCAGTGGACTAACAATGAGATTTACAGAAGGGGGGTTGAATGTAAATCTCAAAACTTTTTCAAGTTTTGAGCAGTTTCTAAGGCTAAGTGTTTGAGTGATCAAATGTGTGTGAATTGCTTGAAGCTGATGCAGACATATATATATTCAAACACAAATGTAATGAGCACAAAGAACTTAAAAACTTTTCTGGTGGATTTGTTGTTCCACCAGAGATGTGTTATTTCAGAAAATCTGTGATTCAAAGAATTAAATCACAGCTGCTTCCTAGTACAAACTAGATGATTTTCTCTTTTGATATTTCTAAATAGCTCAAGGAAAATTCATATCTAATTACTAGCTGCTACTTGGTTTATATATCACCAAGTTTACAAGTGAAGATAAACTGTAAAAAATACAATTGAAAAGATTCTTCATATGTTTCTTCTTCATTTCTCTATCCAATGCAATCTAGGATAATCTGTAAATCTTTGAATACTTCCTTGTTTGCATCAGAATGGAAATGCTGCATTTTCTTGATTCCTCCTAGAGGCTTCCATATTCCAGTATGTCTCTGTCAACCCATGTGCCTCAGTCAGCTTGTGAATTGTCACTATCAACTGCTAATGAACTAAGCATCCGTTGAAGCTTTCATCCGTTGATGCCTTATCCGTTGAGGCTTTATCCGTTGAAGCTTTATCCGTTGATGCATTATCAGTTGAAGTCTTTATCCGTTGAAGCACTTATCCGTTGATGGATATTATCCGTTGAAGCATTTATCCGTTGATGGATATTATCCGTTGAAGCTTTAGTGACATCCGTTGAAGCTTTGTTTCTTATCCGTTGAAGGTCTTCAATATCCGTTGACACTTCTTCACTTATACAAAATTACAAGGCATGAAATATTTATAATTAGCCCTCCTATTTGTACATCCATTAGTAGTCAACATGACTGATTATTTCCTAACAACATCTAAGAATTACAGCTTGAAACCAGAGAGTGAAATGTGCTACAATACTAAACTTATTGCTAAGTAAAGCTACTCCTTCAACGGATAGCCAAGATGGTCTTATCCGTTGAGGCTACAAACACTAGATTTCTACTTAAGTGTTTTGCTTAACTTATCATCAAACTAATACACATATTCCTAACAAGAGGGTTCCAAGGGCCATGCTTCCAAGAAGGTTGCAGTTGAGCTGGCCCTGGATACCCCGGAGACTCTGAAGGCCCTGCTGGCTAGCTTCACTCCGGAGACTCGCTGGAGGGAGCTCTTTGAAAATTATGCCAGCACCGCCGAAAGGAAGAAGTACAGGACTTCAGGAGGAGATTACCGCTGTAAGCTTTTCCTTGTAATACTTTGATTTTGCACTTTCCTTTTTCATGTATCTGTATTATCTAAACGTGATGTGTAATAATTTCAGGCTAACTCCCGGGTTGCTGGATTGGTTTGCATAACCCGAAGCTTGCAGGAGAAGGATGATGCTGCCGAGGTTTATAAAACCGAAGCTGAGAAGCTGTCCTGGGAGATCAAGGACTCGAAGGAGGCTAATGCGAAGGAGGTGGATGCACACAAGAAGCTTATAGCCGAGCTCCGGGAGAGGTAGGACCGGGCTGATGCTTCATTCCGGGAAGTGAAGGCGGAGAACAGGAAGTTGAAGGATGATTTGGCCGCAGTCCTACTTCCGAAGAGGTCCTGGCGGGGTTCCGGGGCACTCTAGCATACTTTGAGGAGTTAAATGACAAAATCTTGGAGAAAATTCAGATTTGCTGGAGGGTTGCTTCCAAATACCTCAACGAAAATCCTCAGGGTACGATTGATGTCTTCCTAGAGAAGTACATCACCGGAGGAGACCCGATTGGAGCAAGAAGCGGAAGTCATCTTGGCAAGGGAGTCCGGAGACGAAGCCTCCGGGAGCGCCGCTCCCCTCCCTGAATCACCTCTCGCCCAGCAGCCTCCGCTCCCGAAAGATGATCCTGAGCAGCCTTCCTCTCCTCTTGCCGATCCAGCAGCATCATCTTGAAGACTTTACCATTTTTGGCATGTAATTTCCATTTCCTGTTTTTTAAGTATTGTCTGAACTTAGCCTTTTGGCTATTTTAATCTCGTTTGTAGTTTGAATGATTTCAATTTGCCTCCTGGGGTGTGTTTCCCCGGGGTAATTTAATGTATTTGTGCTTTTCTTTCTTTCCACTTGTCGCTTTAATTTGCATATGAGAATTTCTAACTTTAGGAATATTTAGGAATTTTCCTAAGCACAAATGGGCTGTGTTTTTGCGGACCCCTGGAGGGGGTAAAATTTCTAAATTATAGGAATTTTTATAAGTGCACATGGGCTGTGCTTATGCAGACCCCGGGAAGGGGTAAAATTCCTAAACTATAGGAATTTTTATAAGTGCACATGGACTGTGCTTATGCAGACCCCGGGAAGGGGTAGAATTCCTAAACTATAGGAATTTTATAAGTGCACATGGGTTGTGCTTATGCAGACCCCGAGAAGGGGTAAAATTCCTAAACTATAGGAATTTTATAAGTGCACATGGGCTATGCTTTTATGTGACCCGGGGTAGGGGTAAAATTCCCAAACTATAGGAATTTTATAAGTGCACATGGGCTGTGCTTTTATGTGACCCCGAGTAGGGGTAAAATTTCTAAACTATAGGAATTTTTATAAGTGCACATGGCTGTGCTTATGCAGACCCCGGGAAGGGGTAAAATTTCTAAATTATAGGAATTTTTATAAGTGCACATGGGCCGTGCTTTTATATGACCCCGGGTAGGGGTAAAATTCCTATTGAAATTTGATGGCAAATAAGGGAACATAATGAAATTGACTCAAGCTATGGGACGCTTAAAGTAGAGTTTTTCATTTATATTGAAAGCAAAAATTACATTCTGGGGTGAATTAGAATAGTATTTACATCAAAATATCATAGTATAAATGTACAAATATTCCCAGAATGTGCACCTTTCTCTTACTGGTAGAACTTCCTTAACCGTGTTCCGTGCCAGGTGTTGGGGACCTCGGTCCCACTGAGGTAGTTCAACTTGTAAGTTCCCGGCCGGAGTACTTCCTTGATTATGTAGGGGCCTTCCTAGTTCGGCTGCAGTTTCCCTTGGTTAGTTGGGTCTGAGGCTTCGGTGTCCCGGAGTACTAGATCTCCCACCACATATTCTCTTATCTTGGCCTTCTTCGCAAAGTAAAGCTTTGTTTTTTCCTTGTAGCTCTCCATTTTCTCTACATCCCGGTATCTTACTTCATCCAAGAGTTCAAGGTTGGTTTTAAGGCCTTCGATATTGGAGACTTCATCAAAGTTGACCACTCTGTGGGAAGGGGACCCGGTTTCTACCGTTAACCGAGCCTCGGTGTCGTAGGAGAGTTTAAATGGAGTCTCATCGATTCCAGTCCGGGAGGTGGTTCTGTAGGACCATAAGACCTTCGGGAGCTCGTCTGGCCAGTTCTTCTTAGACTCTTCCAGCCTTTTTTCCCAACCTCGCAGTATGGTCCTTTTTGTGACCTCTACTTGTCCATTTCCTTGCGGATGGGCCACAGATGCCTTCTTGTGCTTTATCCCGAGCTCTTTCAGATAAGCTTCAAAATCTGAACCATGCGGCCCGTTATCCGAGATCAGGACCTTTGGAATCCCGAACCTCATTACAATCGAATCCATGAATTTGATGTAATCCTGCTGGTTGATGGTCCTTATGGCCTTGGCCTCTACCCACTTAGTCATATAATCAATCTCTACCAGCACGTAACGTAAATCCCCCTTCGCCCGGGGAAAAGGACCAATGATATCAATTCCCCAAATGACGAATGGGACCGGGGATAGAATAGACCCGGGGAGGCTTGGACTTTGCTTTGGTACATTGCTGAACTTTCGACACTTGCTGCATTTCTTCACATAGGAAATTGCATCGGCGTGGATGGTGGGCCAATAGTAGCCTTGTCTGATGATTTGTAGGCTAGAGCTTTAGTGGCTAAGTGATCTCCGCAGATTCTCTCATGTACCTCCCGAAGATAATAATCTGCCTCGTCCGGGTCAACATATTTTAGAGTCGGGGCAGAGAAGGTTCGCCTGTATAGCTAATTATCTTCTAGAAAGAAACAGACAGCCTTATACTTAAGGTAGCGTGCCTTGTTCTGGTCTTCTGGCAGGGTCCCATCCTTAAGATAAGCTATGTAAGGAGTCATCCAGTTGTCCGGGCTGTTGACGCATAAGACTTCGGGCTGGTCGGTGCTGGGTGCCCCGAGCTCCTCGAAGTAAACTGAACTGCTTAAATCCGAAGTATTCTGGACGAGCTTGGACAGCTCATCTGCCTTCGTATTTTCCTCTCTGTTTATTTAGATGGTTGAGTCCGTGATGGTTTCCAAGATAGCCCTCACCATTTCCTGATATCGAGCCAGCTTGGGATCCTTTACAATATATTCACCGTTGGTTTGCTTACCACAATTTGAAAATCACTATAGATGATTAAACGCCTTACCCCAAGGGATTTGGCTAGCCTGAGTCCGGAGAGGAGAGCTTCATATTCAGCCTAGTTGTTTGTTGCTTTGAAAGCGAAGGTTATGGCTTGTTGAATTGTGAATCCATCTGGGCTGGAAAGGATCAGGCCAGCCCCGGACCTTTCGGCTGTTGCCGAACCATCAACATACAGTGTCCAAGAATTTCTGTTGATAATCTCCTTTTCTTCCCCGGGTTGAATTCTAGGTGCCTTTAGGACTCCGGGGAAGGTGCATTGCATGACGAATTCGGCCAACGCCTGGGCTTTTATTACCGTCCTTGGGATAAATTTGATGTTAAATTGGCTCAATTCAATTGTCCAATTGACCAATCTCCCGGAGGCATCTGGCTTGTGAATGATTTTCCGAAGTGGTTGATTAGTAATCACCTTGATTTCCTGGCCTTGGAAATATTGCCTTAGCTTCCTGCTCGAGTGCACAAGAGCCATGGCGAATTTCTCCAAGTTTGGGTACCGGGTTTCAGCGTTCTTCAAGACTTGACTCACATAGTATACCGGGCTTTGTGAACTATTTTCCTCCCTGATTAGTGCAGAGGATACCGCTCTTTCACCGGCCATAATGTAGAGATAAAGAGGCTCCCCGGGCTTTGCTTTTGAAAGAATAGGCGGGTTCATCAGGTGTTGTTTGACTTCTTCAAATGCTATTTGGTATTCCAGAGTCCAATTGACTAGCTTTTTATTTCGGGCTCCTTTTAACAGATCAAAGAAAGGCAGACACCTTTCCTCCAATTTGGGGATAAATCTGCGAAGGGCTGCCAAGCATCCCGCTAGCTTCTGAATATCCTTTTGAGTCTGGGGAACTGCCATTTCCGTTATAGCTTTTATCTTCTCCGAGTTGGCTTCTATTCCCCGTTCACTGACCAGAAAACCAAGAAATTTCCCAGAGGGGACCCCGAAAGCACATTTTTCCGGGTTCAGCTTCATATTATACTTTCTCAAATTGTCAAAGCATTCCTTGAGGTCCTTGATATGATCTGGGATTGTGACCGACTTAGAGATCATATCATCAACATAAGATTCCATGTTCCTGCCCAGTTGACTTTTGAAGATGGTGTTCATCATTTTCTGATACGTTGCTCCGGCGTTGATTAATCCAAATGGCATTATAACAAAAGCGTAGACAGCCTGGTGTGTAATGAATTCTGTCTTTGCGATATCTGCCGGATTCATCTTGACTTGGTTATATCCTGAAAAAGCATCCATGAAACTTAGCATAACATGACCCGAGGTTGTGTCTATCAGCTGGTCAATGTTGGGTAGGGGGTAGGAATCTTTAGGGCATGCCGAATTGAGACTTGTGTAATCAACGCACATTCGCCACTTTCCATTTGCTTTCTTGACTAGCACAACATTTGCTAGCCAATCCAGATACTTAATTTCACATATAATGTCTGCCTTCAGCAACTTTTCGACCTCTTGATCGATCGCCTGTTGTCTTTCCGGGGCAAAATTTCTTCGTTTTTGTTTGATTGGTCTTTGCCTTGGGTCCACATCCAGACTGTGCATCGCCACTGATTCATCAATCCCCGACATGTCTTCTGGGGCCTAAGCGAACACGTCAGCATATTCCTTCAATAGGTCAATGAGTTCTTTCTGGAATGTGGCTTCCAGGCCTTTGCCGACTTTAAGATTTCGGGTGGGGTTCCCGGGCTCCAGCTCTATTTTAACTGTTTTCCAGGCTGGCTCGACCTTTGTCTTTTCCTTGCTTTCCACAAATTTTTGAATCCGGGCATCCGCGTTAGTTACGCTGTACCCGGAGTCCTCGATCATATTTATATCGATTCGGGCCCTTTTACTAAGGTGTTCGCGATGCTTCTTTTGGCTTTGTCCCTTGGGCAGGGTCATCAGCTTTTTTGTGTTTTCAGGTTCTGTTTCCACCATGACCAAAGCTTGGCCATAGCACTTCCCTGCCATTTCTCTATCTCCTCTTAGCTCACCAGTACCTCCCGGAGTTGGGAACTTGAGCTTTAAATGAATAGTCGAGGGGATTGCTCTGAGTTTGGTGATTGTGGGCCCCCCAAGAATCATGTTGTACGATGAGGCTGCGCTTATGACATAGAACTTCATTATGTGGGAGACCTGCTGGGGTGCGGTGTTATTCCTAATGAAC
Organism: Apium graveolens; assembly: GCF_009905375.1. Taxonomy (NCBI): domain Eukaryota; kingdom Viridiplantae; phylum Streptophyta; class Magnoliopsida; order Apiales; family Apiaceae; genus Apium; species Apium graveolens. The sequence continues at coordinate 12,691,306 of NC_133653.1, forward strand.
TAACAATGAGATTTACAGAAGGGGGGTTGAATGTAAATCTCAAAACTTTTTCAAGTTTTGAGCAGTTTCAAAGGCTATGTGTTTAAGATAAACAAGTGTATGAATTGCTTTAAGCTAATACTGACAGATATATATTCAAACACTAATGTAAAGAACACAACAGACCTTAAAAACTTTTCTGGTGGATTGTTGTTCCACCAGAGATGGTATTTCAGAAAATCTGTGATTCAAGAACTAGATAATTTTTCTCTCAAGATTTTTCTAAACAGCTCTGGAAAAATTCTTATCTAATTACTAGCTGCTACTTGGTTTATATATCACCAAGTTTACAAGTGAAGACAAAGATAAAAAGTACAATGATAAAATAAGTTCTCCACTTGTTTCTTCTCCATTTTTACTCCAGTGCATTGTTGACTATTGCCTCTTTATACTAGAGTAGAATGGCTGCTTTTTCTGATGTTCCTGAAATAGGCTACCACATCTCAGTTGTCTCTGTCAACCCATGTGCCTCTGTTTGTAGGTACAACTACCACTTGTCAACTGCTATTTAACAGAACATCCATTGAAGCCTTCATCCGTTGATGGCTTTATCCGTTGATGTGTTAGCAGTTGAAGCTCTATCCGTTGATGCACTCATCCGTTGAAGGATGTTATCCGTTGAAGCTTTAGAGACATCCGTTGAAGCTTTGTTTCTCATCCGTTGAAGGTCTTTAAGTTATCCGTTGACACCATTTCATTTATACAAAATTACAAGGCATGAAATATTTACAATTGGCCTTCCTATTTGCATATCTTCTAGTAGTCAACATGACTTATATTTTCTCTCAACTTCTAAGAATTATATCTTAAATACAGAGACTGAAATGTGCTACAACACTAGACTTATTTCTAAGTAAAGCTACACCATCAGCGGATAGCCAAAATGGTCTTATCCGTTGAGGCTACAAACACTAGATTTCTACTTAAGTGTTTTGTTAAACATATCATCAAACTAATGCACATATATTCCTAACAATCTCCCTCTATTTATGTCTATAAGAATTGTAGACATAAATTCAAGGTTAACTTGATGATAACAAAACACTTAACAAATATATGAACTGAAACTAAGTAGAAATTCAAAAGTGCTGTAAAAGTGTATGTACTAGAAGGTAATTGAAGATTTACAGTATTTCCAAGGATGCTCCTCTAGCCTGAGCAAATCATCTTTTTCTTCTTTGATCCCTGGTTTTCTTTCCTAGCCCTTTGTCATTTTCCTCAATTTGGAGTTGGAGTTGTCTGAAGAATTCAGCTTCATCTTCATCACTGATATCTAACTTAGATTGCATTTCTTTGAGAGTTTTATTGCTGGCAATCTTGAGTTGGTCTTCAAGTCTGAAAAATCTTCTGACTCCTTTATCATCTCTGAATTCCATCAACCAATGAGGTGATTTGTGAATTGTAGTTCCCCTTTCTTGAATGAGTAAGGTTCTGGGCAAGGCATTGGGCTCCCTCCAAGTTTTCCTTATGTTGGCAATCTTGTTGAGAATTTCAGTCTTGGCAGTCCTGGTAAAGCCAGAATCCTTTTGTATGGCTGAAAAGTCTCTGATCAAGGTAGAGTAGCCTTCATTCAGAATCCTGTAGAGAGGCCATGTTCTTTCCCCAGCTCCTTTGTATCTGAACACCAATCTCTCTGGTAGCTGTCTGTAAGCAGCAATTCCCCTTACATCTTCCAGCTCATCCAGATAGAGTTCAATGTCTGAAATTTCTTTTATGTCACAGATGTGAACATAATCATCTTTAGAAATGGGTGGCTTAGGGTTAGGTTTATGTTTTTGAGTGAATTTCTTAGAGTTTAGGGGAGGTGTAGATTTGGATTTTCTTTTCTGTTTCTTTGGTAGTGGAAGAGTGGTTAAAAAGGTAGGCAAATTGATGGTGTCCCAATCAATAGGTTCCTCTTTTGGGATGATTGGTTCACCATGGATGTTTATAGTGGGATCAGCAACAAAGGGTTCAGGTATGGAAGGTAGAGATTTAGTTTCTTCAGTGTTGCCTTCACTCCTTCTATGTGCCTTGGCCTTTCTTCTGTTTCCCTTCTGCCATTCCTCTTTTTCCTCCATACTTTCACCAAATATACTCCCAAAAACCTCATCTAAGTTTGCAATCTTATCTTCACCCCTGACTTCAATTCCTTTCTCATTTTCAACTAGACTTGACTTTAGCTTTTGTTCAAGCTTTGCTTGTGCTCTTTTGTCAGCCTAGAGTTTTTCAGCTTCTTTCTTTAACCTTTTGGTTTCTTCCCTCTTGGCTATTGAGAATTTGGGATGTCCTTGCATCACACATATGCTCTTTCCCTCTCTAAAGATAATAGCCATGTTTCTCCTTACTGCCTCATCCATGGTCTCCTAGTGTTTTATGATGCTGGTACCCAAAACTTTGTCTTCATCAGGCTTTGGAAGAGGAAAGTCCACTTCTTTCATCTAAGCAAAGTCTAGAGGGTTCTTTGTGGAGTCCTTGCTGGATCTAGTGTTGGGCTTGAGAACCATGGGTTTTAGATTCTTGAAAGAAGTCTCTCCAACCTTATTTCTCCTTTCTGGCTTGTGCTCCATATTGATTGGTTCAACCTTTGTGCTATGTTTCACAGATATTGATTTATCTTGTGTAGAGCCAAACAGTTGTTGCATCCTTTCATCAATTCTCCTCCTTTGCTCTTTCACTTGAATTTCAGCTGCTGCTAGCTGGATTAAATCAATTCCATCAGGCTTTCCTTTGATTTGAATGATTGGAGAAGTAGTGATGGCAGGAACTAGCACTTTAGATATTTGGATTTTTGTAGATGGCTCTCCTTCCCCTTCCCTTTTACTCTCCCCCTTTTTGTTATCATCAAGGAGAGGGGTCAAGCCCTGTGCTTTTGCCAGCTGCATAAGTAGATTTGTTTGAGATTGTTGGTTGTGAAGAATGGTGGCCACAGAATCTTCAATAACTTGAACTCTGTCTTCCAATTTGGCCAGCCTCTTTTCAGTATGTGATTCCTTTTTCAATCTCAACAAAATGTCCTGCATTGTACCATAGGGCATGACTGAATCCAATTTTTCAGAATTGTAGGATTTCAAGTCAGTAATATCCTTTCTGAGTTCATCCACACTCAGATTCTGTCTTACTTGCTGCAACTTCATGAGATGCAGTGAGTCCAAGTGAGCTGTAAGGATAGCCTTTGTACCAGCATGAGAAGTTTTTTGAATGGCCTGTTTGATAGTACTGATTTGTTTGACTAAGGAGACATTGAATTGCCCTGTTGTAGACTCCTTTGTGAAGGCCCATTCAGGTAGATTTGGAATAGAACTAGGGCCTTCATCTCCCCCTAAGTTCATGCTTCCATCAGAAGAAACAAAGTCATCATCATCAGAATTTACTCCAAATTCTTCAAATGATTCACCAGCTGTTGAAGGCATCTTGTTAATAGCAGCTTTGTCCCTTTGAAGAGATGCTGTTGTATGTACTAGATGTAGTGTCTTTTCTGCCTCCACATTGCCCTGTGCAGCCAATAATTGATAGGCTGAAACAGGATGAGTAAAAGTGTCAGCATCCAAGGAAATGTTATCAATAACAGCTTTGTAATGTTGCTGAAATTGTCTTTCCTTTTCAGCATCATTCACAATCATTGACTCACTAGCAATGGCTGGATCCATCCTTATTTCTGCTGTACCTGCCTTTCTCTCATTTTCTCTATGTTCTTGCATCAGGGGCTCCCCCTGGCTCACACAACTCACTCCCTCACCTTCACCTACTAAGGTGGTACTCCTCTCACTTACTTTTGCCATGCTGGAAAAAATAGCATGCATGTTTGAGCTCTCAATCTCTCCTTTTGCCTGGGAGCAACCCAGCCTCTCACTCAAATTGTCACTCCCTTCCCTCAGTCCTAGAAGTGATTGTACAGTCATCAAGTCTTCTACACTTGGAATTGTTTCAGTTGTGTGTGTAGAGATTATCAACGGATGAGGAATAGCCGTTGAAGGTGAAACTGATGGTATCAACGGGTAACTGTTGTTACGCTTATCCGTTGAAGAACAACCACTTGTCAACGGATGAGTGATATCCGTTGAAGAAGGAAAAGAAGTAGAAATTGAAAGTGATATAACTGTTGAATCTGTGTAGATTGATATGAGTTTTGGTGACACAGATCCTTCAATTACATCTGAAAGAATTTGCGAGTGATCCAACAAATCATCTAAAAGATGATGATCACCTGTATTTGAGTGGGGCTCCTCCCTGAGTTGTAAAGAGGGAGAATCAGGAATTGATGGGAATAACATATCCACATCTAGAGATGGTGAAGAAGTGTGTGGTGATTGATGTGTGTTAATTGTGAGAGAATGGGGCTGTGACTCCACATTTGTTGGAGCCACATCAAACTGAGTTTGAGAAGGCATAGATACAGATGGATGTATCTGTGCAGTGTGTGCACCCTGTGTAGAAGATTGGGTTCTTGCTCTCTTTCTTCTAATAAAGGCTTTTGTTGATGAGTGTTTGGCTTTAGTGTCCCTCCCTCGTTTGTTCTGTGTTCCTGGTTGGGAACTATTTTCAATAGTTACATCCTTTTGGGAGGATGCAGCTAGGGATATGCTAGTAACCCTTTCAACCACCACAACTTTTTGAGAAACTGTGGCTTGGCTAGCTTGGGAAGCACTTATCTCTCCTTCCTTATCCTGGGGGTTTCTTTGATGTTCACCCCTCCCCTCACCACTCACACCCTGTTCACTCCCTTCAAGGTTAATGGTAGATGTTACAACTGTTGTCTTTTGAGAAACAACAGAGGTAGTTTTCTTTGTCTTTGATTTTGAAAGTTTAGTTTTGGTGACCTTGGTAGGAATCTGTTGGGGCATTGTCACAGATTCCATGGCCACACTAGAAGATAAAGAAATAGAGGGGTTGGAAGAAGTAGGAGTTGTAGAAGCAATTACCTCACTTACCTGAGGTGCATTCATGATTGGTAAATATACCAATGGCACACTGCTGTTGAGATCCATTCTCAATAAATCTGCAAGAACTCTTTTCTCTTGTGCCCAGCACTTGAGTTTATTATTCTCATTGGTTATGACCAAACCTTCAGCAACATGGTTAGCCAATAACATAAAGAATCTAGCATAATAGATGTTATTAGATCTATTAGCTTTGTTACCTAATCTAGTACCCAATTCTATAGTTGCTAAAATTAAAATACCTATCAGAAACAAGCATATAGAGCATATTAACAAGAGATGAAGTTATGGCATCAAAATTGCTAATTTTCCCAGAGAAAACCTTGATAAAGGCATCCCCAAGAAAATCCATTCTTTCCTAAGGCCTTTTCTTTTAATACTCCCTAAACTAGCAGAGTTAAGAGAATAACCTATGGAATCTAACATGCTGGATACATCATTATCAGTGTGTGGTGTCATGGCATTGTTCTCAGGTAATTTAAAACATGCTAGTAAATCATCACAGTTAACACAGTGATTTTTACCTTTGAGAGTGAAGGAGATAGTCATATCTATTGAGTTGAACTCAGCAGTTGTCCAAATCTCCTCAACTACTTCACAGTAAATCGTTGGGGCTTCCAGCATTGCATAGCTAAGTTTACAGTTTTTGATGAAGTCCATCATTTTGTGATAATCTGAGTGGGCTTCATTCTTTGCTACCAAAGCTATGAAATTGTTCTTCTCATAGATGAATCCGGATTGAGACATAATCTTTACTACTGGTGCCATTGTTGTGAGTAGAATTTGCAGAGAATAACTTGAAGGTTTTGCAGAGAGAAAATGGTAAAAGCTTTGAAATTTCAAGAAAGTGTAAAGTAAAAAAAATGAAAAATCAGAAGGGCTTATATACTTTCTCAAATTAAAATGCATAAATAGGAGATTAAACAATAAATATATGTAAGTGAATTTCAGCCGTTTAAGAATAAACTGTAAGTATTCTAAAAACTACCTTTAAAACAAATACATACAGCTGTATGTATGAGTATCAACGGTTAAGATAATAGAATTAACGGCTGTGAAACACCTGAATCGACTGATGTGATATTTCAACGGATAAGGTAAACTGTCATCCGTTGAAGAGCACTTCAGTTTTATCCGTTGACGGATAAAAATTCCAGAAATGTATATGACTTTCAACGGATAATGAACATCCGTTGATAGAACAATTTTGACCTTCAACGGATAGGGAATATCCGTTGATGGAATAATCTGTGTTAAAAATCAAATTTGTTCTTGCAGCTAATACATTTCAGGCTTCAATTCAAATTGTAATAAGGACATGAATTTTAAGAGTAATTAAGCATACCTAGCTCACTTACCAATCTTGTGAATGTTAATTCATCAAGTGGCTTGGTAAATATGTCTGCAATTTGTTGTTCACTTGGAACAAAATGAAGTTCCACTGTACCTTTCATCACATGTTCCCTAATGAAATGGTACTTGATATCAATGTGCTTGGTTCTTGAGTGCTGCACTGGATTTTCAGTAATGGCAATGGCACTTGTGTTGTCACAAAATATTGGAATTTTGTCAACAGCCATACCATAGTCAAATAACTGGTTCCTCATCCATAGTATTTGTGCACAACAACTACCAGCTGCAATGTACTCAGCTTCAGCTGTTGATGTGGAAACAGAATTCTGCTTCTTGCTGAACCATGATACAAGCTTGTTCCCTAGAAATTGACAGGTGCCTGTTGTGCTTTTCCTGTCTATTTTGCAACCTGCATAATCTGCATCTGAGTAGCCAATTAGATCAAAACCAGACTCTCTAGGGTACCAAATTCCTAGATTTGGAGTCCCCTTGAGATATCTGAAAATTCTTTTAATGGCCACTAAGTGAGATTCTTTAGGGTCAGCTTGAAATCTAGCACAGAGACATGTAGAAAACATTATATCAGGTCTACTAGCAGTTAAATATAAAAGTGAGCCAACCATGCCTCTATAACTTGTAATATCCACAGACTTTTCAGCCTTGTTTAATTCAAGCTTAGTGGCAGTGGCCATGGGAGTTTTTGCAGGTGAACAATCCATTAAGTCAAACTTCTTTAAAATATCATAAATATATTTAGTTTGACTAATGAAAATTCCACTATTAACTTGTTTTACTTGTAACCCAAGAAAGTAAGTTAGCTCTCCCATCATGCTCATTTCATATTTACTTTGCATTAATTTAGCAAACTTTTTACAAAGCTTATCATCTGTAGATCCAAATATAATATCATCTACATAAATTTGTACAAGTATCTTAGAGCCATTAACATTTCTAAAGAAGAGAGTTTTGTCAACAGTACCTCTTGTGAAATGATTATCTAGAAGGAACTTTGACAAAGTCTCATACCAGGCTCTAGGTGCTTGCTTTAGTCCATAGAGTGCTTTCAACAGATAATACACATGGTCTGGAAAATTTTGATCTTCAAAACCTGGAGGTTGGCTTACATAAACTTCTTCCTCCAATTCCCCATTTAGAAATGCACTCTTGACATCCATCTGATAGACTTTGAAATTGGCATTAGCTGCATAGGCTAGAAAGATTCTGATGGATTCAAGTCTTGCAACTGGAGCAAATGTTTCATCAAAATCTATTCCCTCTTGTTGAGAATAGCCTTTAGCAACCAATCTGGCTTTATTCCTTATGACAATGCCATTTTCATCCATCTTGTTTCTGAATACCCATTTTGTGTCAATGGAACTCTTGTTCTTTGGCTTGGGTACCAGCTTCCAAACTTTGTTTCTCTCAAATTGGTTCAGCTCTTCCTGCATAGCTAATATCCAATCTGGATCCATTAAGGCTTCTTCCACTTTCTTAGGTTCCTCCTGAGATAGAAAACTACTATACAGACATTCATTTTGAGTAGCTTTTCTTGTTTGCACTTTAGATGATGCATCACCAATGATCAGTTCAAAGGGATGATTCTTGGTCCATTTCCTTTGAGGTGGAAGATGTGCTCTAGATGAGGTGGCCTCAGTATTGTCGTGATGTGAGACAGAGTGTTGATCAGTTGAAACTCCCCCTGAGTTGTTGGTCCTTTGCAGGAAACTTGGAGTTCTATCAACTGATGATGTAAATCGATTATCCGTTGATGAACTATGATCAACGGATGCTTCATTATGTACTTCAACGGATGATGCACTATGTCTTTCAACGGATACTGCATTGCCTCTTTCAACGGATGCAGAATTCTGTGCATTATCCAAGGGCATATCTTGAATCCCTTTTGAAGTGTCATCTCCATCAATCTCCTCTTCACTATCATCACAATATATCTCAATGTTGTCAAATTTGAGTCTTTCATGGTGTCCCTCATCTGTTAGTCCATCAATCTTTTTATCATCAAACACAACATGCACAGATTCCATAACAATGTTGGTTCTTAGATTGTAGACCCTATAAGATTTTCCAGCTGAGTAACCAACAAATATCCCTTCATCAGCCTTTGCATCAAACTTCCCTTTATGGTCAGATTGATTTTTCAGTATAAAGCATTTACATCCAAAGACATGAAGAAAGTTTAGAGTTGGTTTTCTTCTCTTGAACAACTGATAAGGAGTCATGCCTTTAGCTTGATTGATCAAAGAAATATTCTGAGTGTAGCAGGCACAATTAACAGCTTCAGCCCAGAAATATGTTGGTAACTTTGATTCTTCAAGCATTGTTCTAGCAGCCTCAATTAAAGATCTGTTCTTTCTTTCAACTACCCCATTTTGCTGAGGTGTTCTTGGAGCTGAGAACTCATGCATGATTCCATTTTCTTCACAGAACAGCCTCATTTTCAAATTCTTGAACTCAGTTCCATTGTCACTCCTGATATTCCTAACCTTCAAGTCAGGATGATTATTGACTTGCCTGATGTGATTGATAATGATTTCACTTGCTTCATCCTTTGATCCAAGAAAATAGACCCATGAAAACTTTGAGAAATCATCTACAATCACCAAGCAATATCTTTTTCTTGCAATTGACAATACAATGACTGGTCCAAACAAATCCATATGTAGCAGTTGTAATGGTTCATCAATTGTTGTTTCAAGCTTCTTTTTGAATGATGCTTTCCTTTGTTTGCCTTTCTGACAAGCATCACACAAACCATCCCTTGAGAATTCAACAAGAGGAATTCCTCTAACTAAGTCCTTTTTGACTAGATCATTCATTGTCTTGAAATTCAAATGGGATTGCTTCTTGTGCGATAGCCAACTTTCAGCTGAACTTGCTTTGCTGAAGAGACAAGTAATAGATTCTGCATCTGTAGAGTTGAAGTCAGCTAAGTACACATTTCCTTTTCTAACTCCAGTTAGAACCACTTTGTTGTCTTTCTTACTGGTGACAACACAGGCTTCTGAATTGAAGGAAATTGTATTCCCTCTATCACATAGTTGACTGATGCTCAGTAAGTTGTGCTTGAGATCATCAACTAATGCAACTTCATCAATGATGACATTCCCTGTTGAAATCAAGCCATATCCCATAGTAAACCCTTTGCTGTCATCTCCAAAGGTTATGCTAGGGCCAGCTCTCTCCTTAAACTCAGTGAGCAGGGAGAAATCTCCTGTCATGTGTCTTGAACATCCACTGTCCAAGTACCATAGATTTCTTCTTTTTCCCTGCACACCATAAAATCAATCAAGTTGATTTTGGTACCCAAGTTTCCTTGGGTCCATTCTTGTTAGCCTTTCTCCTAGACTTCATTCCTCCTGCATCTTTAGACTTAGGTAACTTTGAGTCAACCTTGATCTTAGATGTAGTTGGTTGAGGTGTAGGGTTAGTCACATAATCATTTAGCACATTTGGAATTTGATAAGGCATGGATTGTGCAAGCATGTTATTCCATATTGGCATATTGTATGGCATTTGAGGCATACTAAATGCAGCAAGATAAGGATTGTTAAAATATGGCATGTTTGCAAAATGTGCATAAGGATTCTGTTGAGACATAACAGGCATAGCATGCAGAGGTGATGCAGACATATTAGGCATGGAAGAGGGCACAGGTATGGGAGTTTTCTTAATAGATTTGCAATTAGCAGATAGATGATTAACACTACTACAATGCACACAGCCTTTTCTAGGAGCATACTTATCAGGTGTGTAATTGTTATGTTTGTTAACCCCTACCTTCCCATTTCTATTAGATTTCCTTTTAGTTTCCTTTTTATCCTCAACCACTTTGAGCCTATTCTTTAACTGTTCTAAGGTCATGTGTCCTATATTCACCTTACTGAAATCTTTGGATGTGCTTGCTTCTTCTTTGACAAAGTTCTTGGAAGTTGAACCAAACTTTTTGTTGAGTTTCTTTAGTCTTTCACTTTTAGAAACATCTGCCTGTTTTAATTGAGGAACCTTCAACGGATGCTCCTTTTCTTCCTTCAACGGATAATTTTCATCATCCGTTGATTCCACATCAGTTGACAGCCCATCAATTAATTCCATTTTCTTTTTGTTTTTATCCCAGGCAGTCTCACAAAATGATTCAATTCCTTGGACCTTGACAATTTGAGCACTAACATCCCTAGATGTCTTCCAGGCTTTAATCACCTCTTGCTCTCTCTCTAATTGATTGGAAAGTATTTCTACTTTCTTAACAGATTCAGCTAGTTCATTTTCAACAGATATACAATGTAGCTTAGTTTTCTCTAGGTCAATCAACTTATCTTCTAACACAGCATTTCTATTACTTAAAAACAGATTGTTCTCTTTAATCCTACTATTTTCTTTAGCAAGAGATTTAAGAGACACACGCAAATGATACAATTCAGTAGACATGTCATTAAAAGCATCATTACACTCTTCTTTAGTAAGTTGTGTTAAATCAGTAGTGATTACCTGGTTGCTTGATGAACTAACTTCATTTTCCTCAGAATCAGCCATGAGAGCCAAGTTGACATATTCCACATCTTCATCCTCTTCTTCTCCATCAGCTGCCCAGTCTTTTTCTTGAGTAATGAAAGCCCTCTCCTTTTGCTTGAGCAGATCAAAATATTTCTTTTTGTAATCTACTTGGTCAAATTTCTTCTTTTCAGAAGTTGGCTTTCTGCACTCACTTGCAAAGTGTCCATTTATACCACAATTGAAACACTTGAACTTGGATTTGTCCACCATGTTCTTATGAGGTTTAGTGGCTCTAGTGTTTTTCCTAAATTTCATCTTTGCAAATCTCCTGGACAGAAATGCAAGATGCTCATCAATACCATCAGAGTCATCTTGGCTGGAGTTGTCTTCATTCTCAGCAACTTGCTCCTTACCCTTGCTTGATTCTGATTTGCTTGTGCCATCATTGGAGTTTGATGTAGATCTCACAGTTTCTTGTCTGCATTCTTTCTCATTTTCAGCTACCAAGGCAACTGAACCTCCTTTCTTTCTTCCCTTCTCCAATACATCATCCTGTTCCAGCTCTAGTTCATAAGTCTTCAAGATTCCATATAATCTTTCAAGAGTGAAGTCCTTATAATCTTGAGAGTTTCTCAAGGAGACAGTCATGGGTTTCCATTCCTTTGGCAAGGATCTTAAAAATTTAAGATTTGAATCCTTCACCTGGTACACTCTACCATACAGCTTCAGTCCATTCAACAGCTTTTGGAATCTATTGAATGTGTCATTTAAAGATTCATTTTCTTCAAAATGAAAATACTCATACTGTTGAATGAGAAGCTGCATTTTGTTTTCTTTTACTTGTTCTGTACCTTCACACAGTAGCTGAACTGTGTCCCAAACCTCTTTGGCAGTTGTGCAATTTATCGCATTATCAAACATATCCTTGTCAAGACCATTAAACAAAATGTTCATAGCCTTCTTATCCTTGTGGACTTCTTCTGTGTCTTCCATTGTCCATTCTGCTCTAGGTTTTGGAATGGATTGACCAACAGCAATTGTGGCCGTAGCAACTGTGGCTACTTTGTGGGGAATGTGAGGACCATTCTCAATGCAGTTTACATAACCTTCATCTTGGGAGAGTAGATGAAGGTGCATTTTCACCTTCCAATGGTGATAACTGTCTTTGTCAATAACTGGGATTTTTACTCCAATATCCTTCTTACTCATCTTTGTTAGTTTCCAAGATCTTTAAACTCTTTGTGTGTCAAGAGGAAGCTCTGATACCAATTGTTATTCCTAATGAACTAACAATGAGATTTACAGAAGGGGGGTTGAATGTAAATCTCAAAACTTTTTCAAGTTTTGAGCAGTTTCAAAGGCTATGTGTTTAAGATAAACAAGTGTATGAATTACTTTAAGCTAATACTGACAGATATATATTCAAACACTAATGTAAAGAACACAACAGACCTTAAAAACTTTTCTGGTGGATTGTTGTTCCACCAGAGATGGTATTTCAGAAAATCTGTGATTCAAGAAGTTGATCACAGCTGCGTCCTAGTACAAACTAGATAATTTTTCTCTCAAGATTTTTCTAAACAGCTCTGGAAAAATTCTTATCTAATTACTAGCTGCTACTTGGTTTATATATCACCAAGTTTACAAGTGAAGACAAAGATAAAAAGTACAATGATAAAATAAGTTCTCCACTTGTTTCTTCTCCATTTTTACTCCAGTGCATTGTTGACTATTGCCTCTTTATACTAGAGTAGAACGGCTGCTTTTTCTGATGATCCTGAAATAGGCTACCACATCTCAGTTGTCTCTGTCAACCCATGTGCCTCTGTTTGTAGGTACAACTACCACTTGTCAACTGCTATTTAACAGAACATCCGTTGAAGCCTTCATCCGTTGATGGCTTTATCCGTTGATGTGTTAGCAGTTGAAGCTCTATCCGTTGATGCACTCATCCGTTGAAGGATGTTATCCATTGAAGCTTTAGAGACATCCGTTGAAGCTTTGTTTCTCATCCGTTGAAGGTCTTTAAGTTATCCGTTGACACCATTTCATTTATACAAAATTACAAGGCATGAAATATTTACAATTGGCCTTCCTATTTGCATATCTTCTAGTAGTCAACATGACTTATATTTTCTCTCAACTTCTAAGAATTATATCTTAAATACAGAGACTGAAATGTGCTACAACACTAGACTTATTTCTAAGTAAAGCTACACCATCAACGGATAGCCAAAATGGTCTTATCCGTTGAGGCTACAAACACTAGATTTCTACTTAAGTGTTTTGTTAAACATATCATCAAACTAATGCACATATATTCCTAACATGCGGTCCCAATGGTAATCGACAAATAAACGACACCCCGTATTGGAATCATTGTGTTTCCAAATCCGTACAAGGGATCTTCAAGACATGGGTCCATTCGGAGGTGTCCGACCTTCATCCTGTTAAGTGTGTACTCGAATACAATATTAGCAGAGGAACCATTGTCAACTAAAATTCTTTTTACCTCATTATCCGTGACATCCAGGGTCACGACCAAGGCCAAGTTGTGATCCGGATCGAGTCCTTCATAATCAGAGTAAGAGAAGTAGATTGGCTCATCTTCCGAAGGCTGGATCGCCATCACTTCATTCTCCGGGTTCGGGCTCCGAGGCAGAGAAGATGTGCCTCCAAAGACAACATTCACCACATTTTTGCCGCTTCCCGGGGCCCTGTCTTTGTCATTCAACCTCCTTTGAAGATATTGGTTCATGTTTCCCTTCTTGATCTGATCTTCTATGAACATCTTGAGAGAGAAAAAATTTTCTGTGGTATGGCCATGATCTTCATGATAGCCACAATGCTTGTCCCGGGCCCTGTTCTCGGGAGGTACTGGTAAAGGTTTCGGTGGATAATAAAATGGCTTACCCTTGACTTCGCGTAAAATGTCGGCCCAGGGTCGGTTGAGGGGTGTCCACTCGGGATCCAGCTTGGGTTCTCTCTTAGCCTTAGGTTTTCTTTCATTCTTTCTCAGTTCAGCGTAACTTTCCCGGGGTGGGGTTCCCCAAGATTGTTGAATGTAGTTGGCCTACCTGTCAATTTTGTATCTTTTGTCTCTCCGAGACGACAAGCGTCGTTCCGGAGACTCATCATCGTCATGCATTCTTCTAAACATTTTCATTGACTTGAGGAAATCATTTTCCTTTATGAACTTTGACGCCAAGGCATAAGCTGATGCTAGGCTCTGGGCTCTCTATGAATCAAATCTTTAACATAACCTTCACAGGATATTGGATGCAAGTTCCTCCGATATATGTTCACTGCCTCTTTTTCTTCTAAGTTGGAGAGTTGATTGACTGCTTCCTGGAATCTCTTGATGAATTCCGGGAGGGACTCCTTGCTTCTTTGCTGGATTGTCTCCAAATGACACATTTGCAACTCGTTCATCCGGTTGGCTCTGAACCTTTTCAAAAATATCTCACGGAAGTCTTTCCAGGAGTCCACACTCCGGGATGGGATTCAGCTGAACCATTTATGAGCTCCCCCTTTGAGCGTTGATGCGAAGAACCGGCACCTGGTTAGGTCACTGTAATCATAAATATTGGAGATTTGTTCGAAGTAGTTCAGATGCTCCTTGGGGTCAGCTAATCCATCGAAAGAGTTAAAATTGAAGTGTTTGAGCTCTGATTCTCTGGGGGTAGATTCCAACTTTTTGGTGAACGGGGTGGCTGCCGCACCCACTTCCGTATCGCCTTCTACTTTCCTCTTGAGATCCCGAAGAGCCCGGGCCATTTGTTCTTGCTTGGACTCCTTTTCGGGCTCCGAATCGGAAGAAACATGAATTCGGTGTGCCTTTCTTTTTAGCTTTGCCTCTTCCTCTCGGATTCGCTTTTCAATAGTTTCTTTGGCTTTGGCTTCTTCTTCCTTCCGTATTCTCTCCCGAAGGGTAGCTCTTTTTATTTCATCCCTGGCATCCTCTGATGGCTTCTTCAAATTCTTCACAATCCTATCAAAGACGGATCCCCGGGATTCTCCAGACCGTTCTTCCTGATCCCCTGGGTGGGTCTCAGGCTCGGCATTATGCTTTTCTTTCCATAGGTCCATCGCAACTCATATCTGGTCCGGGGACTTGTCTCCCCAGGGGTTGACTGAAGTTCCAGCATGCTTATGGGCCGCTCTCTCGACGACTAGTCTCTGGTCCCCTGGTTGGAGATTTTGAGAGGGAGTTTGGGTTATGGGGAGCCCTTCATCTACATCTTCCATCTCTTTCTTTTCGTCATGGTTGTTTGTTGTGAATATGTTGTGTACTTGATGATTACCTAAACAAAACATCAAAGTAAATTTTACTTAGTGAAATAATGTAGCACTCGACGGATAAGAATTATAGTCCCGACGGATAACTCGTTTTAGTCCCGACGGATGAGTAACTTATTATCCATCGAGTGAGTAGCTTATGTAATAATAAGTTTGTAGCACAGTGTTGTATGCACCTTTGTATAGAATCTGTAGTAGTATATAAGTCATGTTGACTTTAACTAGATATGCAGAATAGGTTGATTAACTGTACATAAGCAATGTCTTGTAATTCTGTATAAGTGAAATGAAGTCAAGTGCCAAAATAGCTATCAACGGATGCTTAACAAAGCTTCGACGGATGATCAAATGTCTTTCAACGGATGTTTAAAATAGCAGTCGACGGATGATCAAGTAAGTCATCGACGGATGATCTGAAAGTCGACGGATGATCATATCAAGATTCAAACATCAGTTGAACAGTGAAAGCTGACACACAGCCGTCGAGTTGGATACAAACACACTGTGGAAGCCCATTAACTGGGTAATAGAGGACGAAAAGCAGCAAAGATCAAGACTGTTAGATTTTATATTTATTCAGTTCTTTTGACTTTGTAATCTTGGTAATATAAAAACCAAGAGAGTAGCAAATAGAAAAACAACTAAGAGAGCTAAGAAACAAACACAGAGTAATCTTTGTAAGCACTATCTTTAGCATTTCCTGTGTTCTTAGTAGTTCTATTTTGTATAAGCAGCTGTGAGCATTTCTGCACACAGAGTCCTCTCGATATATTAAATATATCTCTGGTGGAATTGTTTAAATCCACCAGAAAGTTTTTAAAGACTCTTGTTTTTAATTACTCTTGTTTTGATTCATTAAAGTTTATATTCCGCATTGTGCTAATCAAAACAAATATATATATAATCGAGTTGAACATTTTTATTTCAAGAAAAAGTTCAAGAATTCCATTCAACCCCCCTTCTGTAATTCTTGCTATATTGTTAAGGGACTAACAATTGGTATCAGAGCAAACTCTTAATCTATAAAGAGTTTAAAGATCAAAACAATACAGCAAGGTGAACAAGAAAGATGTTGGAGTCAAGATTCCTTTTCTTGATAAAGATAATTACCATCATTGGAAGGTAAAGATGCATCTTCATATGCTTTCTCAAGATAAGGCCTATGTGGACTACATAGAAAGAGGCCCTCATGTTCCAATGAGAGCTGCAACAGGAAATGAACCATCTGTTACAAAGCCAAGGCATGAATGGTCTGAACCTGATCTTGAACAAGTCAGGAAAGATAAAAAGGCCATGAACATTCTGTTCAATGGTGTTGATGCAGATATGTTTGATAACATCATCAACTGCAAGACTGCCAAGGAAGTTTGGGACACAATACAGATAATCTGTGATGGTACTGAGCAAGTAAGAGAAAATAAAATACAGCTCCTGATTCAGCAATATGAGCATTTCACAATGAAGAAAGTGAGTCACTCACTGACATTTTTAGTAGATTCTAAAAGCTACTAAATGCTCTTAAATTGCATGGAAGAGTCTATCAGACTAAAGACTCCAATCTGAAATTTCTCAGATCTCTTCCAAAGGAATGGAAACCAATGACAGTCTCATTGAGAAACTCTCAAGATTATAAGGAGTTTACTTTGGAGAGACTATATGGCATTCTGAAGACCTATGAGCTTGAAATAGAGCAGGATGAAAGAATGGAGAGAGGAAAGAAGAAAGGAGGATCCATTGCACTAGTGGCTGAACTGGAAAAGGAGAAGGAAGTGAAGATGGAAGCTGTGGAATCAACTTCAAAGGCCTGTGAAAGCAAGGGTAAAGGGCTAGCTGCAGAAAGTGAAGATTCTTTGAGTCAAGATGACATGGAGGACATTGATGAGCACCTAGCATTCCTTTCAAGAAGATTTGCCAAGCTCAAGTTCAAGAAGAACTTTGGAGCTGCCAAGCCAAATAGAAACATGGTGGATAAATCAAATTCAAGTGTTTCAAATGTGGCTTGGCAGGGCATTTTGCAAATGAGTGTAAAAAGTCAGATTCCAGTAAGAAAAGATTTTAGTCTGTGGATTATAAGCAAAAATACTTTGATCTACTCAAACAGAAGGAAAGGGCTTTTATTACACAAGAGAATGACTGGGCAGCTGATGGTTTGGATGAAGATGAGGATGTCAACAATGTCAATCTAGCCCTTATGGCCAAATCTGATGAAACAGAGACAAGTTCCTCAAGCAATCAGGTAATTACTACAAACCTTGCACATTTATCTAAAGCTGAGTGTAATGATGCAATAAATGACATGTCTACAGAATTGTATCATTTGCGTGTTACACTTAAGTCCCTCACTAAAGAAAATGCTAAAATCAAGAAAACAACTTGTTTTTGAGTGAGAGGAATAATGTGCTTGAGTCTCAGTTTGTTGAGTTTGAGAAACTAAAATTGAGTGTAGAATTGCTAAGGAGGAATTAACTGAGTCCTTGAAAAAGGAAGAAATTTTAAAGAAGCAGCTCGATCGTGAACAGGAGGTGATTAAAGCATGGAAAACATCCAGAGATGTTCATGCTCAAATCACCAAGGTTCAAGGAATTGAGTCCTTTTGTGATGAAGCCTGGAAAAAGAATAAGGAGAAACTAGAACCTATTTTGGTAGATGGATTGCTGACAGATGTCTCGACGAATGATGAGGACTATCCGTCGGATAACAAAATGTGTTATCCATCGAATGATAATAATCCTCATCCGTCGGCTGTGAGCAAACCCATTAGCAAAGCCAAATTAACCAAGCTAAATGAAAAGTATGGGTCTGTTTCCAAGAAATTTGTTTCAGGGGAGTCAAGTCAAGCCTAGAAAGGGAAGAAGGCTAATGTTGGTCACATGACTGTCAAACAGTTGAGTGACAGACTTGAGAAGATAGAGGTAAAAACAGAGACTAAAAGGAAAAACAATAGGAATGGTAAAGTAGGGATTAACAAACATAATAACTACACACCTGACAAATATGCTCCTAGAAAAATCCGTGTCAAATGTGGTAGTGTAAATCATTTGTCTGTTAATTGCAAATCTGCCATGCCTACTCCCATGTCTGTTCAGCCTCAATTCTCTAACATGAATGCCATGCCTCCTATGCCTGTTAATGTTATGCCTACACAGAACATGAATGCACAGTTTGCTAATATGTCATTTGCACCTAATCCATATTATGCTGCATACAATATGCCTCAAATGCCATTTAGCAATGCCTTACTGGAATAACAATTTTGCACCGAGCATGCCATTTCCTGTTAGCCATAACATGCATAATAATTCTGTTGCATCTAGTGGTTCAAAGGCCCAACCCAAATGACTAAGGAAGAATCTGAAATTCCTAAGTCAAATGAGTTAAGACCTAAGAACAGAAGAAGAAAGCTAACAAGGCAGGA